>NC_091475.1:1634760-1732260 GCF_036971445.1 Narcine bancroftii | reverse complement strand
ACTAAACTCCTGAGATACTCGTTTGGTGGATGCCTCGAGAGTTTCTCAGCTGCCGGCACTTGATTGCCATAAATACTGTTGGTTGTGGGGCTGCAATGCTGGCGCAGTAGGGGACTTGGGGACAGGAGACAAAAGCGTGTGTCTCAGAAGAGAGCCCATTTCCAGGGATTTTCTTGATCCCTACCAGGAATCCTCTGCTGAACAACGAAATGACAGGTTTACATTTCCATTAATGTCATCTCTGCGATAGGTGACATTCTGCAGAAAGACATTCAGCTACACTCTCGTACCCAGGCTAGTGTCTCCACTGACCTTCAACTCCCTCATCACAAGAACTTGGCACCTGGTCAAGCTTGGCAGATCTTTGCTTTCTCCCAGTTCACTGCTCACTGCTACATCACAGGGGTCACTCGTGTGTTTTACTCGGGATGAAATCATTTAAATTATTTGTATTTCAGAGATAATTAGGTAGCTTCATGGGCACTAGGACACCGCAGCTTTGCTGGCTTTACACAAGTGCAGAGAACTATTCACTGCATTGCTCAGTCTTCCATACCTTCCTTCTGAACAGGAAAGGTTCCCACTTCATATCATTGTGGATCACAAGAAAAAAAAATTCTGATGATGC
This sequence comes from Narcine bancroftii, assembly GCF_036971445.1. NCBI lineage: Eukaryota > Metazoa > Chordata > Chondrichthyes > Torpediniformes > Narcinidae > Narcine > Narcine bancroftii. The sequence goes on along the minus strand of NC_091475.1, from coordinate 1,731,632 downwards.
GTATCATATTCCTGGAAAGCAAATATGACTGCTTTATTCTTGGAACCCCTGCGCTGCCGGTTTCTCTTTTTTTGGAGACTGGCATTGAGCAGAACTTTGAGTACAAGAACCATTCCTGTACCAGGACAGCAGTGGAAAACAATCTCCTGAAGCCCCGATCTTGCTTCCTACGTCAGTTCAGCCGTGCACAACACATAGATGTTAAGAACAAAAGGCGCGTGATGCACCACTCGTCTGACACCATTATCAAGGCATGAAATGGGAGAGTCCTTTTAGAGGCGCTGTCGTTGGATTCTGCCACTTCCTTTGATGCAGCCTCCTCATGCACCCCTGTAACCTCTGTAGCCACCCAGCTCGAGGAATCTCGGTCATTGGGTTGCAATCCCCTGAATATGTCAGAATCTAAGACCCTTTGTGAGTCCAGCTCATGATCAGCACCCACAGGAACCCTGGCTCCCTCGAGTTGGTCAACATGCAGCCTGATACAAGGCCTTGGTGTACTGAACCCTGTGCTGGTCTATTGCTGTGGTTTCCTAGCCTGTAGGGTCTTCTCCCAGGCTTCTCCTCAGCAGAGTAGGTGTTCTCCCCTGTTTTGGTTTACTGCTTCTCCAGAGCCCATGGCCCTGTTATGTGGGTCTACCAATGAACGCAATTGATTGGTTTTCACTTCACATTAAAGTATCAGGGGCTAGTTGTTGAATAAGGGTCTAGAGTGGAAAAGAGAAATTGTTCAACACATCTACAACAAAATTGGCAAAAGAGCCAAGGTCATCATGCTCTGGATTTTCCAAAGAGGAATGGGTAGGTAAATAAGGAAGGAAAATCTATCAGGGCTGGGGAATGGCACTGATAATTCCTGCAATGAAACTGGCTTGGCACTGGTGGGCCAAAATACTTCCTTTCCTGTGGTAATGATGCAATTATCCTACATAATTTCCTGTTAGTAAGAACAAAATTTTAGGAGATAATAATATTAATATTTTTTGTATTTCAGGAGTTTTTATAATTCAGATGGGGATTTCCTTCTTGGTAAGCAAAAGTTGGTTCATTTGCCCCATTATCATAATCTGAATAATGGGTACAGTATCTCTTGTAATCCAAAAATTGTTGCATAATGCATTTATAGAAATTCAATTTCAAAACAACTATGCACTTCACAAACGGGAACAAGTATCTGGTGGAACGGTAGAACAATAGTGATGGTCGAAGGCAGTGATCCATATCCTAGGGAAAAAAAATCACTTGCAATATTTCACGATATTAAACCTTGCTTTAATTGTAATTGGGTAATTTGATCAAAACCCTTGTCTAGTCAGAAAACTGGAGAGCACTTACCCCCTCCCTACCCCAAAAATGGAACAGGGAACAAAAATGGATTATAAGGTGACCTCTGTTCTCCTTCTTTGAAAGTGCATCAGATGAGGGAGCATTAAAAGTGTAACTCAAGAGTATTGACTGTGAAAATGTAAATATCACCATTTCAACAAGGGTTTCACAGCCCCCCTTGTGGGGGGGCACTGCATATTTAAGTAAAAGCCTTGTTTTCTTTTCATCTTGCATAAGTATTTTTTAAATGTTTTTTTAAGTAGTATATAGGAAAGGAGTATGGAAGAAACCTACTGCTTCATGAGGAAGAGGGCCCATAAACAGCAGAGACTTAGGGGGCCATAGCCAAAAGAAATGGCTGGTTTAGATAATAGTACGTCACAAAATGCAAATATACCTGTCAGTCTTGCAACATCATGACTGAACGAGAAGACAGTGACGACTAAACAAGGGAATTCAAGAGGGGTAAAGATGGAGTTGAAGTGAAATATCCATTTTCCAAAATTAGTGATCAGAAATATTGATTTTTAAGATTTTATCTTTTCTTTTTGCAGTGCCCCAAAAAGGCAACCTCCTGATTACCACCGAATTTGGCAAGATGTTGGTCGAACCCTGTGAAATTTGTGTCATTCAGGTAAGTCAGAGGAAGAAACATTTCTTGAATACCAGCTGTTCCCAAATATAAATTGAAAGCGAATTTGTGTTATTAATCATTGGATTTGATAGTTTCTGCTTCTTTATGGCATGTATACTTTTGATGTATGGGAAGGGTGCTGCACACACAAATCACATTTAATCTGCCTCTGCCCCAAATGGCATCTGTTTGCAGTTTCTTTCCATTTACAGAATTACCTATTAACTTCATGAAATACACAATCCAATATAATTTTGATTTTTTTTTTCTTCAGCAAGGGATGCATTTCAGTGTTGAGGTCTTTGAAGAGACCAGAGGTTATATTCTGGAAGTCTTTGGAGGCCATTTTGAGTTGCCTGATCTTGGACCCATTGGTAAAGATTGTCCACAAAATATTTGGTTTTGGACTTTAATGTGAACGTTCAGTAGCACTGTATAATGTATACAAGGTAGCAGAAGATAATCCAGCACTCACTGCTTGAGTGACAAATTTTCTGAACGATTGAACATTATTCCTATTAATTTTTAGATAGTACAGTACATTTTCAATGATCTGAAAACCATTCTTCCGAAATTCTCGAATATCAGAAATTTTTTTGGCCGAGACAAGTTGGAAAAAGAAGTTAATTTTTTTTAACTCACCATGTTCCATTTTAAAAAGGAAATATTTGTCCACAGATTTCACTTTGAAGGAAAGGATAACACTGATTATTTATTTATAAATTGTCATTTTTTGCCACGAGTTACTGCAATTTTGTGATAAATTGCGGGGTCACTGAAATTCTGCTGGAGGACAATCCCTGTGCAATCTCTTACCACTTACAGGTGAGGAAAGACCTCAGGCTCCTGGACAGGATAGTCGATGGCGGTGGGGAGGTGTCGGGGATCTGCTGATGCTATTGCGCTGCTAAAGAAACATTAATTATCCGAAAAATCCATAGAACCGATATAGGTCAGGTCCCAAGCATAATTGAAAATGTACTGTATCACAAGAAATGTTCCACTGTATCTAATGCGGAGAATGGGAACATGAAAAACAGGGATCCGGTGGGTTGAAAGGGAGCATGGGGACTGGGGCACTAGTTGTTTGAAAGTTAGCCAGCTACTGGGGTCCCAACAGACTGAAAGAGTAAGCTAGATGCCATCAGGATTTCTGGATAAATGTTGACTTTCCTTCCCAAATATAATCAAATCTAATAAATCAATTTAAAAATTCTTGAACATCTCAAAGTTTGCTACATTGGCCAGCTGAAGTGAAAAATGTTTGAGAAAAGTTTTTTGAAAATTAAAGAGATTGAGTATCCACGTCAAACCACCAACCTTGCTTATATCCTCAAAGACCTGCAAAGTTAACCCGAGAATTTAATTTGCTTTACCAGGAGCCAACGGCCTTGCCAATCCCAGGGATTTCAAAGTTCCCGTTGCATGGTATGAGAACAGACGTGTTCCAGCAGGTTTCACTATTATCAGCAAATTTCAAGGGAAGCTTTTTGCTGCTCAGCAGGTAAATTAAGTCAGATACTTGGTATACAAAGGGAAAGTTCAACCTGCTGTTATAATATGCAAGTTCATGAATGTGTAACTTGTAAATGTTTTGCCCAGTTTATTAATGAACCAAAAAAAGACCAGAAAACTTTTCTGTCCAATTGTTGACCTTTGCGGAATTTATTAACCTTTATTGGAATCGTGGAAACGTGTCCCGAACCAGAAAATGGAAAATTAAGGCATGGTTCTTGCTTCCTAATTCAGTGTTGCAAGTTGAAGAATGAAGCTTGGTGAACTCTGTTATCTGAGTGGACAATTGATGGATTTTCCATCTACTGTATTTTACTAAAGTTTTATTTAGATCAGTCCTCCACCATCTGAAATTCTAAGTTTACATTGCCTCTCCTCGTAGTTTAATTTTAGTATCTCAGTAATACACCCTTCAATTGTTGATTAATCGTTCCTTAGGTTCCATGTCGAATGTATTCCAGACTAAAACTTTGTACTTCCTCACTTTAATATTTCTAACCCTAAGATGAATCAAACGTAACTTAATTGTCTGCAATTCATTTGTTCTTGGAAATCCAGTCATAATAGAGCCCAGAATTTTAGAAATTTCAATTTGATTTTATCCAGAATCCTTCAAGCTTTAATATTTAATCTCATTTATTTCAGGATCTCTCTCCATTTAATGTTGTGGCCTGGCATGGAAACTATACCCCTTATAAGTACAATCTGAAAAACTTTATGGTCATTAATTGTGTTGCATTTGACCATGCAGTAAGTATTTTTTTGTGAATTTTTTTGTTACCTCAGGCACATTTTATTTGGACAATGAGATTTTGTAGTGAAAAGAAATAAAATGCAGAAAACTCACAAAGCTGGAGAGACTTAGCTGGTCAAACAGTGTCCTTTGTAGGAAAAAATACATAACTGATGTTTCAGGCTTGAGCCCTTCATCAAAGTATGGAAAAATGCTGGTAAGTATCAGAATAAGAGTGGGAGGGAGGAGAGGGTGGCAGGGCAGGAGATGATAGGTGGAGAAGGGAGGGAGGGGATAGCAGCAATGCGGGGGGGGGGGGTGGAAAGGCAGGAAATGGAGGAGAGGGAAGAAAAGGCAGCAGGTTTAATGGAAAGCATGTTCATGCCATATGGCTGGAGGGTGCCCAGCCGGATAATAAGTTGTTGTTCCAATCTGTGGGTGGTCTGGGTGGGACAGGACACAAGGCTATGGACAGACTTGGGAGAGGAGGGTGACCCAGAATCAAAATGGTTGGCTGCTGGGAGGTCGCTGTGGTTGCAAATGGAGGGGAGGAGCTGAATGAAGCCATCTCCCAGAGTGTGACTGGTCTCTCCAATGTAGAGAAGGCCACAAAGGGAGCACCGGATGCAGTAAATCAGTCCTCTGGATGTACAAGAGAAGTGTTTCTTCATATGAAAGGCCCGTTTGTGGCTCCGGGCTGTGGTGAGGGAGGAGGTGCGGGCACAAGTATTGTACTTCCTGCAAGTACCGGGAAAGGTGCTGGGGCTGTGATGGGTAGGTAGGAATGAGTGCACAAGGGAATCACAGAGGGAGAGGTTCCCGTGGAAGGCCGAGAGGAGGAGCAGGAAAGATGTGTCTGGTGATGGGATCCTGTAGTAAGTGTTGGAAATTCTGGTGGATGATGTGTTGGATGTGAGGCTGGTGGGGTGGTGTTGGTTGAGTTTGGGGGCAGAGGAGGCCATGGCAGATGAGTGGGAGATGGAGAAGATGAGGGTGAGGGCTAAGTTGATAGTGCCGGAGGGGAAGCCACGTTTGTGGAAGAAGGTAGACCTTTCAGAAGATTTGGACTGGAGTGAAAAAGTTTCCTATTGGCAAAGTTGGCTGTTTATTCTGCATTCTTGTGTGTGGAGTTACAGATTTTCAAATTGACGTTTGTTTGCTTGGGAAGTGGGGACTTCTAATTGCCAACTGATGTTTGTACTTTCAACGGTGGAGAAAAGGGAAAGGTTCTACACTACAATGTTCACCTTGATTACAATAGCAACTGATTTACACAGAACAGATGAAGGATAAGATATCTAAAAATATATTCACAATATCATACAAAAAGGAAAACTCTTACATAATTACAAGAACCTGAGGCATTTGTAAACTCATTTAACATTTTGACATTCTAATTGTTGATACAGACAGACAGACCTCAAAGCTTCTAATATGGGAGAAATAAGAAAATAATTATTTAAATGGGTGACATCTTTCAAAGGAACAGGCATTTTATCTTGTGCCTTAGTCTTATTTTAAATATAATACATTAATGCAGTAGAATTTAAAAATCAATGTTTTTCTTTCTTAAGATCAAAATATCCAGGGGTGAAGTGCTGCCGGAGCTCACCGGGGTGGGGGTGGGGGGGCACTCCAGGCTCCTCGGGGGGTGGGGGGGGGGAGGAGCTCCAGCACCCCTGAAAATATCCCAATTAAACCATCTCCTATTTTATAGACTGCAGTACAAGGTAACCAGATACAGATGAGACTGTTGTCACAATTTTGCTGTGGATTACTAGCCTAATTTAAAAACCCCATGTGTTTTCAGGATCCTTCCATTTTCACAGTACTGACTGCTAAGTCAACTCGCCCAGGTGTGGCTGTTGCAGACTTTGTCATCTTTCCACCACGTTGGGGAGTAGCTGACCACACATTCAGGCCTCCTTACTACCATCGTAAGATACAGCAAATCTCAATTCTGGATTAACTGTGCTTTTCATTAACAGTACTGAAAAATAAATTGCTATTATGAACTAGAGTGATAAAGGCATGAAATAAACTGTCAGTGAATAACATTGCATCTGTAAATAGTCAAATTTACGAAAACTAGTAAAAGGGTTACAATTTTTGCAACATGACAGAGAATCAACTGCATAAATGGATATCATCTGGCAGCTGTTGAGATCTGGCCACAAGGTGACCAAGGTTTAATACGTTGTAGAGAATTTTACTCTTCGGGCTCAGGTGGAAAGGGAAAGGAGTGATGTATCTCTGCTAAAGGATTATATTAACACAGTAGAAAGAAGTAATCCAGGAGATGGTCAAAACATTGGTGCATGTCTGCCATACTTCTGCCATCACACACTTCAAACAAGTGTCACAGGGTGTCTGCATGGAGAAAGCAACCTCTGGGCTAAGGTTTGAACATCTGTGAATGGTTGATCAGTGGCAAGCTAATACAATGACTGAGTGGTAATGCACGAGCTTGCCTTCTGTTGTACTTTAATTGCATGAGAAACTGGGCTTGAATCACAATTTGTTCCCCCGCAAAATCAAACTTTCCAATATTATTTGGGACCCCAGTAGAATATTAAGAATTGACTTTGGGCAGATTAAGTGTCTAGATTGATCTCTCCATTTTCCACACCATTTGACAAGGTTTAGCATGGAAGGTTTTGTGCACATTAAACTATAAAATGGAGTTCACTCAATTTTAACTGGAACACTACAGGAGGGTTGAAAGTGGCAAATTCACAACTTTAGCTATTATTTTCTTTGAATTTGCTTTGATGATACAGGAAAAAAATAAGGAATTGTTTGGAAAAGTGTGGTTTTTAATGCTTTGTTTCTTTCCTGGCAGGTAACTGCATGAGTGAATTTATGGGACTTGTTAAGGGGCATTATGAAGCAAAGGAGGAGGGCTTCCTTCCTGGCGGAGGTAGTCTGCACAGTATTATGACTCCACATGGGCCAGATGCAGAATGCTTCCAAAAAGCAAGCAAGCAAGAACTCAAACCGGAACGAGTAGCTGATGGAACGATGGTAAAGAAAGCACAGAGGACAGTTTCCTGGCTAATGTATGGAGTATGAGGACAGGAAAATCATGAAAAACACGAGTTAGGATGAGAACTGCATACAATTCCTTCCATCACATTGCAAGCAGATAGAGATAGAACGAGAGATGGTATGGTTAGCAGGAAGGAATTCCAGTGAAGTGGAGAGATTTGCTAGCTTGTATTAAATCAAGCTGTATAATGAAAGATCCAAGCAAATAGGCAAGATGCATTTCCCTCATCATGGCCAGAAAGGTTGAGGCTTTAAGATGATTGTTAGGACCTGAGCAGAGGGAATTGAAGGAAAATTTATCTACTTGTTGAAGGTTTGGATAATACTGCCTGGAAAATCGAAGGCAGAAACCTTCAGTATATTTGAAAAGCACCATGATAACATAAGCCCTACATGGTTAAAATGAGACCAGTTAACTTTTTTTTCTGGCTGGCATAAATTCAAAGTGCTGATTGGACTCAATCACCTGTACCCAAACGTCCCAGATACTCAATGAATCACATTTCACTGTTTACTGAGAGCTTCCTTAAATTATAGGTGAATTTTCTGAAAGGGATTCCAGGCACTAAAGACCACTCAAACTACTTCAAAGGGAACCCTTTAATTTTTTTTTAATTTAGACATAGCACAGTAACAGACCATTTCGTTCTTTTGAGTTTGTGCCACCCAATTTACACTTAATTAACCTACCCTTCTGGTACATTTCATAAGATGGGAGGAAACCAGACCACTTGGAGAACGTACAAACTCCTTCCAGCGCGGGATTCGAACCCCATTCCCATTTGCTGGTGCTGTAAAGACATTGTGCTAACTGCTACACCAACTGTGCAGTAAAAATGCGTGAAATAAATTTTGCTAGTAGGATGTCTCTCCATTAGAGGAGCCGATTCCAATTTTTTGAATACCTTAATTTTGTGATAAACACATATCAAGAATTAACCATTACCTAAATACATAAATTGAAATGGAAAACAAAATCAATGATACACGTTGTCCATATTTCCAAATATACCCAGAGACCCTCCTGTAGAGTTCCAGTTGTAAATGCAGCTTTTGCAAAGAAGTTTCTGGTTCTGTCAGATATATTAATACATCTGTAAACAAACTGATCTTGTGTTCATCTTGGTTGACCCTGAACCCTGTGATGTCTGGGTCCCATCAAATAATTTCTACCAAAGGTTCTATAGCCAATATGAAAAGAGCTGGAGATAATGGACATCCTTTGCCTGTTAGATCTGGACAGTGGGAAAGCAGAGCAGATTTTCTTTGGATTTTAAATCTTAATCCTTCAAAAATTTTGACAAACAAGTCCCCAGTAGTAAAACAAAGATACAGTAAACCTCCCTGATATCCAGCACTTATGGGGATTGTTAGATGTTGGATAAGTGAATTTGCCTGTTGTTTGAGATTGCATGTAAGCTTTTTTTTTAACCTATTTTCTGAGATTTCTTTTGCTGGTTGCTTGAATTCTGGATTATGGGGATTTTACTGTATTAATAATACTGTGCATGGAACATCTTTAGCTGTTCACCGCCAATTAACTTGATGTGCTCCCAATATGCCAATGCCTAAACACAATCACAGCTAAAATACTTACATGATGATTTTGCTTCACTGAGGTTATTCAATCACTGGAATTATTAATATCACCCCATTTATTGTCAAGTTGTTTATTGTCACCTGAATGTATAATTACAACCTGACAAAATGGCATTCTCCGGTTGTTACAAGATCAAACCAGCAACCACAAAGAAGGCATATCACAAAGGGGTAAAGATTAACAATTACTTTATTTACAAAAAATTCACCTTCAAACTTTAATTCAAACCCCCCCCCTCCCCTTTTATAACAATGCCCACTAGTTACTTTGCAAATCTCTATAACAGTGTAAAACTAATAAATTCCCCAGCCTAAATATAACATATGGAATTAAAGTCTAAGCTACACTTCCAACCAGCCCACAGAAAAACTTAGACACAAAACACACAAGACTCACAAAACTTCGATCTCAACCGAAGCAAAGATCATAAACAAAATTCAGTTTGTTTGGTAAACTGAAGCCAAAAGATCTTTGGGAGAGAGAGAGAGCACAAAATTCAAAGTTGTCTTGTGTTGCTTGCAGAGAGAGGAACCACTGGCTTGGTCCGGATCCTTTTGGCTGCCTTCGGAATGTTCATCCTTTTTGAAATCCCAACATTCTAAACTGTCCTCCAGACCATGACTCGTGCTCTGGGCCTCCTTCCACTCCACAGCACCACCTAGTGGTGGCTTATTGTCCAAATCCCGAAATTTTTAGATCGTTTTCTGCACATGCTCAGTCCATCTCCCACTCTCTCAGCTGTCCACCTTCACCTTGGCTCTCTAAGGCAAACTGTCACTTTTTAACATAAAACCACACAACACATAGGCCAATACACAACACAGGACTCTCTAACTCGGTCCTCCGTGCAAAAGGATAAAGTCGAGATTATGGCAGAGTATTAATATAATTCTCTTATTTCTATATTGCGCCATTTGTGGGTTTATTCTTGAATAGCCTGTCGCAGGTTTGATTTTTAAAAGAGATTTATTGTTTTAGTGAACAAATGTGTATTAAAGAGATGATAGTTTGAAGTATCAAGTGACGGCCAAATTTTAGCAAAGATTATTTAAAAGATATTAGACATCCCAGTCACAATATAATTCAATGGAAGCTCCACACTACAGAATTAAGAAATCAAGCATCTCAATGAATTTCAACCATAACAGCTCTAAATTATATTCAACAAACTAATTTTTCAAAACTAAAACGTGTAGTCTTAAATTGGAAGTATTAGTACATGAGCAATGTCAGCAAATGCAAGTTGAACTTAATCAATAGAATTCCTAATTTTATAGACTGGGAAAAGTGAGATTCTGAGAAAAAAACTTGTTTTATAATTAAACTATATTGATTTAAAGTTTGGAATTAAATAAGAAAATCTGCAGACGCTGCAATCACAGTCTACACAGAATTGCTGGAGAAACTCAGCAAGTCATGAAGTGTTCTTTATCTAGCAAAGAATTTAAAGTTTATTGACCCTCTACAACACCACTTGTATTGTTAAACTGGTCCAACATTAAGTTCTTTCTATCTTCTATTCAACTGAACAGGCATTTATGTTCGAGTCATCATTCAACATGAGCGTTACCAGCTGGGGTCTGAAGACTTGCAACTGCTTGGACAAAAACTATTCAAATTGTTGGCAGCCACTGAAAAGTAACTTCAGTTTCCACTCAAAGCCAAGTGACAAGTGAACCTCTGACACAAAAGGGTGAGATGAACCAATAAACCTACTTGAACCCTTTACATCCGATAGATCTGCATGACTGGCTGAGTTTCTCCAGACTTAGTATTAGAAAGACTGGTCCTGACCATTAACTTTGCTCTCTCTAATGATCAACAATGTTCCTTTCCTGGTAGATGCCAGATTAGGATTAGTCTGCTGTGCACATCTCCCTATCTACTTGTTCGATACCAATTAAAATAAATAAAAGGAAAATTTGTCATCAATTTAAGATGGATTGAAATGTATTCGACAGTGGTAAAAATCATGGACTTGTATAAGGGAGGTCATCAACGTCGCCAATGACCCGGGTTCGAATCTGGTGCATGGGCTTCCTCCAAGTGCTCCGGTTTCCTCCCACCCTTTAAAACGTATCAAGAGTTGAAGGTCAATTGGGTGACATGGACTGTGGGCCAGAAGGGCCTGTTGCTGAGCTGTATGTGTAAATTTTTTTTAAAATTAAATTTAAGAAGGAAATGTATATATTAGATTTTGGGGAGTGTACATGTCCCATTTAAAACTACCTGAGTGGACTTGACACTCTCAACCTTCCCATACCTAACCCATAGTCACACCTGCAGTCACAGCTCTACATTTCCCATGTTTGGGGTCAGCTCTGAGCAGCGACTTGGCCAAAGGCAGGACAGCTGACACCTCATTCTATCAAAGGCCTTTTCAAAACATGTCTATTTCATTTTTTAAAAATGTTTTCAGTAAAAAAGAAACTGAGGGAAGGCAAAGTGCTTTTTTTTAAGAAAACAAAAGTAGGTTGGCAATACCATCAAAATAAAGGAGATATTTGAGGTATTCCAGCCACGGATCATGTAATACTGTGCAGGCAATATGGACATAGCCTTTCCATGGTGCAGTGCCTTGGTTGAACTGCAGGATGTGTTTGTGAGGAAATGCCACAAATCAGCTCCATCCTACCCAGCTGCTCTCACTTGGTTAGTACATTCAAAAACACTTTTTCGGGAACTGTGCCAGAGTAATGGTTTTATTTTTAATTTCAATTGGTGACAAGGATAAAAGTAGGCAACATGGGAAAGTGTTTAACTGGGGAAAGGCTAATTATGATAGGATGAGCAAGAACTAGCGAGAGTAAATTAGAAACAGATGTTCAAGGGTGAAATTAATGTGGAGGATGTTTAGGGACCACTTGGGCTGGGTTCAGGATAGGTTTGTCCCGCTGGGACAGGGAAAATATGGTAGGAAAAGGGAAATGGTTGACAAAACAGGTGAAGCAGCTGGCCAAGAAGAGGAAGGAAGCAGGAAACAGGAAGAGTTCATGAAAAGTATATGGTAGCCAGGAAGGAGCTTAAGAAAGGTCTTAGCAGAGCTCAAAGGGGCATGAGAAGGCCTTGGCATCTAGGGTTAAGGAGAACCCCAAGGTGTTCTATGTGTACATGAAGAACAGAAGGATGATGAGAATAGAGGTGGGGCCAATAAAGGAGGCAACATTGCCTGGAGGTCAGTGACAAGGAAGTTCAGCAGGAATCTGTTCTGATTGTGTTTTTCATACATGAAGATGAAGAGGCAGGTTGGATGGGTCACTAAAGTTTGCAGATGATACGACATTTGGAGGAGTTGTGGATTGTGCAGAAGGTTGCCCTAGGTTTCAAAAGATATAGACAGATGCAGAGTTGGGCAGAAAAGTGTCAGATGGAGTTCAATTCAGATAAGTGTGAGGTGATACATTTTGGAAGGTCAAACCAGAAGGCTGAGTCCAGGATTAATGGTCCGATACTTAAGTGTGTGGATGAACAGAGGGACCTTGGGGTCCAAATCCATATATCCCTCAAGGTTGCTGCACAGGTTGATAGGATAGTTAAGAAGGCCTATGAGATGTTGGGCTTCATTAATAGGGGGAATGAGTTCATGAGTCAAGAGGTCACGTTGCAACTCTAAAAATCATTCGTGAGTGCACGCTTGAGATACTGTGTTCAGTTTTGGTCCCCTCATTATAGGAAGGATGTGGAAGCCATGGAGAAGGTGCAAAGGAGATTTACCAGGATGTTGCCTGGATTGAAGAACTTGTCTTATGAGGAGGCAAGGTTAGCAGAGCTTGAACTTTTCTCTTTGGAGCGATTGAGAGAAGACGGAGGTCTACAAGATTCTGACAGACATAGTCAGGGTGGACAGCCAGTGCCTAACACCCCCCACGGCAAGAGTAGCATTCACCAGAGGACATATGTACAAAGTTGAAGGGAGGGAAGATTAGGAGAGGGGTGTAGGGGTGCATGTGTGTTTATAAAAAAAAAAAATAAAAAAAAAAATTTTTTTTTTATAAATAAATAATTTGAAAAAAATACATACATACAGTTGTGGGGGCCTGAAATGCTTTGCCGGGAGTGGTGGAGGTGGCTGAAACATTGGGGGCATTTAAGAGGCTCAGACAGGCACATGGATGGAAGAAAAATAGAGGCTTACAGGGTAGGAAAGGTTTAGTACCTCTTTTGGTAGGAATACATAGGTCAACACAACATTGAGGGCTGAAGGGCCTGTGCTATAGTGTTCCATGTTTAGTTTAAAAATTCATTTTGTATTTTCAGATCGAAATGTGGTCACCAGAAAAAAATCTAACTGATCAAGAAATTTTTAATTATGACTGGAATGATTTATCACTTTTACTCAAATGATTGCTCACAGCAAACAAATATAAACACAAATGCAGATGAACATATTAATTGCTTAATTAAATAATGAAGTTATTTCTACTGTCAAAGTTAAGTGGTTTTCAACGACAGAATTATTGTTGGTACAATGCTACACCATCTCAGACAATAGAACAATTGAAACTGTAACCTCTCCATTATCACACCAATTTTGTATGCCTTTGCAATTAATAAAATGTTTCTAAAATGAAAAATCAAACATGTACACAATTCCTTTTCACCCCGATATGAATAAACTGAAGTGCCTCGTTCAGGATTTTGAATGATTGATGCACATCTCAAGTTAGAAAATGTGGAAAATAACCTCAAAGCAACTTTGAATATATAGACTAAGAATATGACACATTGATACAAGTGTCAAAAGAAGCAGCAGGCCTTCTCTACAGCAGAGAGACCGATTGCAAACTGGGAGATAGTTTAATTGTGTTCCTTTGCTCTGACCACATCAATGACAGGGATCTCCCAGCGGCTAACCATGTCTGTCCATGGCCTCGCGTACTACCCAACCAAGGCTACCTGTAAATTGGAGCAACACCCAGTATTCCATCCGGGCACTTTCCACCCAGATGGCATTAACATCGACTTCTCGGGTTTCTGTTCATCTCCTCTCTGTTCTCCTTCTCTTCCCCATCCGTCTTCTTTCCTCCAGCTCCATTCCCGGAACCATCCCCCTCCACCTGTTTACTGCTGAACCCTCCCTTTACACCTATTGCCTGTGGGTCTATGCCCCTCTCCCACCACCTTTCTACATTTTGCTCATACCTTGAAGGGCCTGAACACTTGGTCCTGTTGAGTTTCTCCAGCATTGTTTTTACTTCAACGATGGTGTCTGCGGACTTTGGTGTTTTACTCCCGATATGAATGGAGTCCTTCTGATGGAAATGATGGCAAAACTCTTTCCATTTCAATTATGATCCTTGCTCATACTTTATAATTTGATCCAGATTTTTCAGGAGTAGTTTGAAATCACCTTGTAAGTATGTACGCTTAAAAGAATATGCCAGAAAAATCACAGCAGCAAATATTCGGCGCGGTTAGCACATTGTCACAGCGCCAGCGATCGGGTCCAGGGTTCAAATCCTGCACTGTCTGTAAGGAGTTGGTACATTCTCCCTGTATCCAGGTGGGTCAAAAACATACTCGGGTCTGTCGTTCAATTGGATGTAATTGAGCGGCACGGGGGCTTGTGGGCCGAAAGGCCCTGATCCCATGCTGTAAGTCTAAATTTAAAAAGGGAATGCATGTTACCATTTCAGATACTTGGCAGAGCAGCATGTGAAGGACTTAATTGAGAAGAATAACATTGAAATCGAAGGAAAATTATGGAGTCAAGAAATTTCATTTTATCATCCCCTATCCATGTCCCAATATATTCCAATGTTTTGAATGTCTCTCCCACAGTACCTAAGTAGTACTAACCAAAGTCACCATTTCCTCTTGTCTGCAAGCTTCAATCTGGTTGCTTCCTTTACCCCATTCGACAGCTGTTTATTGTCAACAATAATACTCAAATTTGCTCTAATTCACAAAAATGCATATTCATCAAGGATTCACTGTTATCTCCAGACCCTACCTCTTTAATTCTGTTATTAAATATCACAGCAAGAACATGTGTGCTTAGACCTCTCTACCTTGCCACCTCCACTTGGTTTCTGTGTTGCCAGTCTCATCCTGACATGGTATAGTTGCAGTACAGTGACATCAAAAGATTACAGGAGCAGGAAAAGCCCATTCAGCCCATTGAGTCAGCCCCATCATTCAATCATGAGCTGATCCATTTTCCCCCAGCCCCACTCCCCAGCCTTCTCCCCATAACCTTTGATATCCTGGCTAATCAAGAACCTCTCCTTCTCTACCTTAAATACATCCAATGACTTGTCCTTCACAACTGCTTGTGGCAACCTCTGGCTAAAGAAATTTCTACTCATCACTGTCCTACGTGGACCCCGATAACCCTGAAGTTGTGCCCTTTCATTGAAGACTTGAGCACCATGGGGAACAACCTTTCTACAACTACTCTGACGTGCGTGTCAACATTCAAAATGTTTCAATGAGATCCCCCTTCATTCTCCTAAATTCGAATGAGTCCAGGCCAGGAGCCAGCAAACATTCCTCATTTAATAACCCTTTCATTCTCGGAATCATCCTTGTGAACCTCCTCTGAGCCCACTTTAAAGTCAGCACATCCTTTCTTAAATGAGGAGCCCAAAACTGCTCACAGTACTTCAAAGTGAGGTCTCACTCATTTGTCAACACAAGGGTATCAACAAAAAATCTCCTCGTAGGCAAAAATTCAAGGCCCTTATCAAGCATAAATTTAAGTTACGCAGAGACCATTTCATCCAGGTAACTATATATGAGCAATCTCTTTTTACAACCACACTCCACTTGTGCTTTATAATCTTTCACCATCTTGATCACATCTTCCAGTTGAACTTTACTTGGCGTTTACTGACTGACAAAAGGCAAAGGAGGAAAAACCCAACACCCAACCCCAACCCACCAATTTTCCCCTGCAACCGTGTCTGCCTGTCCCGCATCGGACTTGTCAGCCACAAACGAGCATGCAGCTGACGTGGACATTTACCCCCTCCATAAATCTTCGTCCGCGAAGCCAAGCCAAAGAAGAAAGAAGATGTGATGAAACACTCATCTGATTAATCCAGCAGAAATTCTTTGAGGTGCTGCACACAGTGGATGTAAAAGTGTTGATACCATGTTGAGTCATTTCTAGAAGCCCATAGATTGAATCCCTGCTGAAAAGGTTGACAAGAATGGCAATGCACGGGAGTGAAAGCAGAAGAAGGGACACGAAATTAACATCTGTGATAAACAAGCGGGCACATATTTTAACATTTCACTCCCACTTTCACTGCTAATTTCTGCACTGCAATTAAGCCACATCCTTTGGGAAGAAATCTAATACCTTCATTCTAATTCACAACCAGCGTGTGAAATAAGATCCCAAAGCAGATCTAGTCTTTGGATTATGTATTTTCTTTTTCATTTCGTAGTAGAGTATTACAGCATAGCCACAGGGCTTTCAGCCCAACTAGTATGCTTGCCTATATAAATCAATGCATAGAATATAGGAGTTGGGAAGTCATGATGAAACTGTACAAGGCATGGGTGAGGCAAAATTTAGAGGACTGTGTGCAGTTCTGGTCACCGAGTTATAGGAAGGATATTAACAAGACAGAGAGAGTGAAGAGAAAGATTTTCAAAAATGTTGCCTGGGTTTCAGCATCTGGAATACAAGGAGAGATTGAGCAAATTAGGTCTTTATTCCTTGGAACGTAGAAGGCTGAGAGGGGATTTGATAGAGGTGTTTAAGATAATGAGAGGGATAGATAGAGTTGATGTGGAAAGGCTTTTCCCATTGAGAGTAGGAGAGATGGATACAAGAGGTCATGGGTTGAGAGATGACGGGCAAAGGTTTAGGAGTAGCATGAGGGGGAACTTCTGTACTCAGAGAGTGTTTACTGTGTGGAATGAGCTTCCGGGAAAGGTGGTGGAGGCAGGGTCAATTTCGTCATTTAAGAAAGAGTTGGATAAGTATATGGATGGGAGGGAGATGGAGGGATATGGGCAGAGAACTGTTAAGTGGGATTAGAGGAGGGTACTTGGATCAGTGCAGACTAGAAGGGCCAAATTGGCCTGTTTCTGTGCTGTGATTGTTATATGGTTATATATGGTCCACGCCAACTAAGTTGCCAACCTAAGCTGCTCCAATTTGCCCATGTATCGGTGTCCAAATATCTTTGAATACTGCCAGTGCACCCCACCCCCCAACTTCACCACTTCCTCTGGCAGCTACCACCCGCAGTAGAAAACGTTGGCCCATCTCTCCCCTCTCACCTTGATGCCCTCTAGTTTTAGATTCTCCTACCTTGGGAAAAACACTAGCTATTTACCTCAGGATTTTATATCTCAACAAAGTCATCCCTCAGATTCCTACACGCTGGACCCCTTATGGTGTTGTGGCAGCTCACGCTATCTTTTCAAACGCTCTTCTGTTTCACTGAGGTATTCAGCAGTATATTTCTGAAAGATCTTTGACTCAACAGTGTAACGTACAGAACCTGCTATAAATAAGACTGAGAAACGAAATGAGAATTTTTTCACAACACTTATGCCAAGAAATACCAAGAAACTGAAATATGGTTAGTAACATTTATTAGAGCAAAATGAGTCTGCGATAACCTGTACAATCACTTGTCACATCTGAAGATTCTGCATCGAGTACTCAGATTGACAAACTAAATGGTCGTTCCATTCCTTCCCTGATACATTTTTCCTTATGATCCTTGAAAGAAAACAGAAACCAAAAACGTAGATGAATTTATCTGAATAGCACGTAAAACAAAGCTTTTCACTGCATCTTGGTACACATGACAATTAGATCTGGAGTTCGGGCTGCCGATGAATTGGAAAGGAGTTTATGTGGCTGTAGGAGGGCTGGATACTCAGCGACTCTCTTGCCTCTTTCTCTAAGGGGCAGCAGGTGAGACTAATGGTGACTCTTTGTCTGCCTTACAGCAGGCAGAGGCAATTTGGTGTAATATTACATGTTCTCTCTTATTACATGACAGTAAAGAAATCCTAGAATCTTGGAATATAGCAACGTTCTATTATGAATCACAGTTTATGATTTAATTCAATTTCATTTGATTATTCTCATTATTCTTACCCGATCAGTTTTGAAGACATAATACCAGAAAATCAGAGGAACTACTCCACATACAAATCCTAGTAGCGATGTCTTAGGACTTGGACGAAAGTTGGGATAGATGTGGTTCAGAGTGCGAGCATATACCCAGCGAGTTACGGCTGGATCTTGCTGTAAAATACAAAGAGATTGTAATAAATACTTTTTGAAAAGGACTAGAAAATATTAAAAGGTTTGAAATATATTGATTTGAGCGACTAATTTTCCTCAGAAAACCCAGCAGTTTTAATTACCAAAATGAATTTATAAATTGTCCAACAATACTAGGTTTATAATGTTGACCAGAAGCAGCATGGTAATAAAGTTTGGCTCAAATTCCTTGATACAGTTTAATATTCTTAATTATGTGCAGACAAGACATGATTGCCAGTGTGAAACAAATGATAAGCTATGCTATGCTTAAGTATATCACTAATTTACACAGCTTTTACCTCCACAACCATTTGTTTTAAAATTATTACAATGGTTGTAGATTGTCAAGGAACAAGTGTCAAAAAATGCAGGTTGCTATTAATAATTGGCAATGAAACAGTGAAATGCTGCATTACCAGTACGAAGAACATAATGTTTAGAAAAATCTAATATTTAGGTAGAGTCATAACATTGTACAACATTGGAGGCAGATCCTTTGGCCCAACTCATCCAATTTGCCTGCTCTTGGCAAATATCTCTCTCAACCTTTTCCATCCACGAACCAGCCTAAAAGTCTTTGAAACATCAAAATTGCATCTTCCTCTATGCCTTCCTTGGGCAGCTCACTCAATAATACAGTACAAGCTGTCCCCTACGTGGAAAAACATTGCAGTTCAGGTTCTTTTTAAATCTTTTGCCTCATCTTAAACCTATGTCCTCTCGTTTTAGACTCACCTACTCTGGGAAAAAGGCCGACTTTTTACCTTATCCATGTGCCTCATGATGTTATTATATACCCCTCTCAGCTTCCCATATTGGATTAGAAAGTCCCAGCCTATTGAGCCCCAAGGGAGTGAATCTCGAAAGTCTGTAGATGCTGTGATTGTAGTAAAAAACAAAAAGATGCTGGAGAAACTCAGCTGGTCTTGCAGCGTCTGCAGGAGATGAAGATATACTGCCGATGTTTCAGGCCTGAGCCCTTCTTCAAGGAATAAGCAAAGAAAATGCTAAAAATGGTTGGGGGAGAAGACCAGACCAACAAAAGGTGTTCATTGGAGATAAGAGGAGAGGTGAGATTTAACTTGTGAATCTGCAGGGGTCAACTACTGCATCCAGTGTTCCCGTGGTGATCTCTTCTACATCGGAGACTGGACGCAGACTGGGAAATCGCTTCATTGAGCACCTCTGCTCTGTCCGCTGCAATAGCGTGGATCTCCCAGAACCATCCATTTCAATTCCTCATCCCATTCCCTTGTTAATATGTCTGTCCATGGTCTAATGCACTCACTTGCAGACAGGAGGTACAGCTCCTCATCTTCTATCTGGGAACCTCCAACCAGATGACATTAAAATCAACATCTCTGACTTTCGTTAACCTCCCACCCCCCTTCTTCCCCCAGCTCTGAAATCTCTCCCTTTCCCTTCTGTCTCCTTTCACAAAGTCAAAATCAATTCTCACCTCTCCTCATGTCTCCAATTAACACCTTTTGTTGGTCAGCCAGCACTGTCTTGATTCTGAGCATTCCTTTTCTTTACTTATGCCTTGGATGAAGGGCTCAGGGCTGAAATGTCAGTAATATATTTTTACCTCCTATGGACGCTGTGAAACTGGCTGAGTTCCTCCAGCATTTACTGTGTTTTCACTATTCAGCCTCAAGCCCCCATTCCCAGATACATTCTCATGAATCTATTCTGCATTCTTTCCAGGTTAATTACACTCTTCCCATCATTGGGCATCTAGAACTGTGCCCAATACTCCAAGTCGTGGTCTCACCAACGACATACAGCTCAATAATGATGATCTCAATCATGTCCTAAATGCCTTCATCACCAAGTCTACTTGCATGGGCTTCCTTCAGGAATTATTTTCCAAAGATATATTTTATTCATAATACTTAAAATACAAGAAAACTTCCCCGTGGCAACCACACTGATACTTTATCGTTGTACATTTTACATTCTTCGCTTAATAATCCATTACCACCACTGGGGCACCCTGTCCTTTCTCCCACCCCCCCCCCCCCCGCCCTGTTGGTTAAGGGGCTTCTCAGTGTCAGCCCCAGTTTCCAGTGTAGATTGTGGTCTTTCCCTGAGGCGTCCTCGCGTTGGCCTCAGTGTGTCCCTCAGCGAGGGGAAGGGAGGGGAGAGATAGAGATAAGGGGTGGGGAGAGAGAGAGATAAGGGGGAAGGGGGGGAGGGAGAGAGGCAGAGAGGGGGGGGGGAAAAAGCTTGGCTCAGGACTGTGATGACAGGCTTGGTCCATGACTGTGAACCCCCCCATGACTGTGACCCCCCTCACCATCAGCTCTGTGACCCCCCCATAACCATTACCTCCGTGACCCCCCCATAACCATCAGCTCCGTGACCGTGACCCCCAACCTCTGTGACCGTGACCCCTCTCCCCTCACCATCAGCTCCGTGACCGTGACCCCCCCTCCACATCAGCTCCGTGATCCCCAACCCCTGTGACCGTGACCCCCCCTCCCCATCAGCTCCGTGAACGTGACCCCCAACCCCTGTGACCGTGACCCCCCCTCCCCATCAGCTCTGTGACCCCCCCCATCAGCTCCGTGACCGTGACCCGCAACCCATGTGGCCGTGACCCCCCTCCCCATCAGCTCCGTGACCGTGACCCCAAGCCCCTGTGACCGTGACCCCCCTCCCCATCAGCTCCGTGACCGTGACCCCAAGCCCCTGTGACCGTGACCCCCCTCACCATCAGCTCCGTGACCCCACAACCCTGTGACCGTGACCCCCCTCCCCATCAGCTCCGTGACCCCCCCTCCCCATCAGCTCCGTGAATGTGACCCCCAACCCCTGTGACCGTGACCCCCCCCATCAGCTCCGTGACCCCCCAACCCCTGTGACCGTGACCCCCCCTCCCCATCAGCTCCGTGACCGTGACCCCAAGCCCCTGTGACCGTGACCCCCCTCCCCCCTCACCATCAGCTCCGTGACCCCCCAACCCCTGTGACCGTGACCCCCCCTCCCCATCAGCTCCGTGAACGTGACCCCAAGCCCCTGTGACCGTGACCCCCCTCCCCATCAGCTCCGTGACCGTGACCCCAAGCCCCTGTGACCGTGACCCCCCTCCCCATCAGCTCCGTGACCGTGACCCCAAGCCCCTGTGACCGTGACCCCCCTCCCCATCAGCTCCGTGACCGTGACCCCAAGCCCCTGTGACCGTGACCCCCCTCCCCATCAGCTCCGTGACCGTGACCCCAAGCCCCTGTGACCGTGAACCCCCTCCCCATCAGCTCCGTGACCCCCCAACCCCTGTGACCGTGACCCCCCCTCCCCATCAGCTCCGTGACCGTGACCCCAAGCCCCTGTGACCGTGACCCCCCCTCCCCATCAGCTCCGTGACCGTGACCCCAAGCCCCTGTGACCGTGACCCCCCCTCCCCATCAGCTCCGTGAACGTGACCCCCCAAGCCCCTGTGACCGTGACCCCCCTCACCATCAGCTCCGTGACCCCCAACCCCTGTGACCGTGACCCCCCCTCACCATCAGCTCCGTGACCGTGACCCCAAGCCCCTGTGACCGTGAACCCCCTCCCCATCAGCTCCGTGACCCCCCCTCCCCATCAGCTCCGTGAATGTGACCCCCAACCCCTGTGGCCGTGACCCCCTCCCCATCAGCTCTGTGACCGTGACCCCAAGCCCCTGTGACCGTGACCCCCCTCCCCCCTCACCATCAGCTCCGTGACCCCCCAACCCCTGTGACCGTGACCCCCCTCACCATCAGCTCCGTGAACGTGACCCCAAGCCCCTGTGACCGTGACCCCCCTCCCCATCAGCTCCGTGACCGTGACCCCAAGCCCCTGTGACCGTGACCCCCCTCCCCATCAGCTCCGTGACCGTGACCCCAAGCCCCTGTGACCGTGAACCCCCTCCCCATCAGCTCCGTGACCCCCCAACCCCTGTGACCGTGACCCCCCCTCCCCATCAGCTCCGTGAACGTGACCCCAAGCCCCTGTGACCGTGACCCCCCTCCCCATCAGCTCCGTGACCGTGACCCCAAGCCCCTGTGACCGTGACCCCCCTCCCCATCAGCTCCGTGACCGTGACCCCAAGCCCCTGTGACCGTGAACCCCCTCCCCATCAGCTCCGTGACCCCCCCTCCCCATCAGCTCCGTGAATGTGACCCCCAACCCCTGTGGCCGTGACCCCCTCCCCATCAGCTCTGTGACCGTGACCCCAACCCCTGTGACCGTGACCCCCCTCACCATCAGCTCCGTCCGCCGCGGGTCGTTGAGCTTCCGCAGGTACTGCAGCTTCAGCCGGGCCCGGATGGCCAGCCGTTCCTCCTGAGCCCGCCGCTCCTCGGCGCTCGGCTCCAGGTAGCCCTTGGGGTCGAGGGTGCAGGGCCGGGACGCGAGCGGGGCCTCTCGATACGACGCCATTGCTGCCGCTTTATTGACAACGTCCTTCAAACCCAACTTTATTAGCACCACCAGCCTCCGGCCGGCCGCGCCTGGGCATTGGCTCACGGCCGGCAGCGCCTGCGCAGTGGCTCCCTGCCGGCAGCGCCTGGGCATTGGCTCCCGGCCGGCAGCGCCCTCGAGTGGCGAGAAATGGAAGCTGCGAGCATCGGATCCAATGCGGCCAATGGTCCCAGTTCAGGGCCTGATGCCTCCAGCGTCTGGACATCACATGGCAAAACGTTTCCCCTCTTGTTACTGCCCACTGGTACCTGGTCGGTCTTCCTTCACCAATCACCTCCCTCAGCAGCATTTGAGGCCTCAAACAGCCCTTCGCAGTGAAGCAACATTTCACTGGTCCTCCACTGGATCCAGTGCCCTGCTGTGGTCTCCTCTGGATCCAGAAGACTGGACCATCACTTTGTTGAGCACCTCGGCTCTGTCCGCCGCAATAGCATAGATCTCCCAGAAGCCGCCCATTTCAATTCCCTTGCCGACATGTCTGTCCATGGTCTCGTGGTCTCCCACACTGAGACCATCCGTAAATTGGAGGAACAGCTCCTCATCCCCTGCATCTGGATGGCATCAATATCGACTCCATTTTCCATGAAACTCCCCCCACCCCCTCCTCCTGTCGCCTTTCACTCAGCTCTCTCTCTCTTCACTTTTCTGTCTCCTTTCACAGAGCCAAATTCAATTCTCACCTCTCCTTTTAACACCTTTTGCTGGCCTGGACCCCTCTGCCTTCCCCTCTTCTGTCTTTATTTTGACGCATTCCTGTTCTCTGCTTTTACTTTAAAAAAGGACTCAGGCTCAAAATCTTTACCTCCCATGGACACTGCAAGACTGGCTGAGTTCCTCCCGCATTTGTGTTTTTAAATACATTTCATCTTGCCATTTTATTTAAATCCTCCAGTGTTTTTGCTCTTTCTGGATTAGTGTCAAATTTAGTCTTTTTTTAAATAAACAGGTTTAAAGAGCAGCAGTTAAGTACAATGTAAATGAAAATTTGTTAACATTTGAACATGCAATACAAATCCTCCAAAGTGAAAAGCCCTCTAGGATTACCAAACATTAAAAATACAGAAGAAAAGCAAAGATTAAAACTGACAGCGAGAGGGAAGCACATTTCCTAGTCTTCCGATAAACAAACTTCCACCTTTTCAGCAATGGGCTCATCTGGTGTCTTCTTAAGATTGAGCGACAAGTGTCGAAAACATTTGCAACGTGAGCCTGTTGGATGGGAATTAGTCGATTCCTGGGTCTTCAATGAATCAAGGAATAGAATACTCAGGAGAAAAAAATGGTGTTGAGGTAGAAAATGAGTCACGATCTTGACTCAAAAGGTCCAAATAATCTATTCAGGGCCGTATTTATCTTGTTCTCAACATCAAGAGGCTCTAATGCTACAAAACATGAATAAATCTTTTTAAGACCTTGTCCTTTACAACTAATTTATCAATGATTTGAAAGTGTTATTTTATTTAAAATAATCAATCATAATGTGGAAAATGCTTTTTTAAAATATTCAAAATTATCTGAAAAAAAAGAAAGCCCTGCCCAATGCTGCTGTAACGGGGTGGCTCTGCGGATCTACGGAGAGGAGAGTGTTCCCCCATAGGGTCCTACCACCCTGTCTAACTACTGACAGCTCCATACAGGCTTTAAACTGCCTGCAAAAGGAGCTGATAGTGGTTTATTTTAAAATCCCGCCACTGTGGGATCTGGACCCAAGATAGCACCTATGATCGGCAGTGGTCTCGGTGAGTTGCAGACTGTGGAGGACTGTCACAAGGCACTTGTGGTGTGCTGTTAGCCAGAATCAGACATACAAAGATAGACTGTACAACAGGCTTTAATCCACAAAGACTTCCTCAGAGCCAGGCTGGCTGTGGCTGCAGCAACTCTGAGTAAGGCCTCGGGAGGCCGGCGCAAGCTTATATCCCGGAGGGTGATTGACACCCGACTGGGTGGGGCTTGATCCATTCAGGCTAACTGATTGACAGCCAGCCAGGTGTTGTCCTGTCCCCTTATGCTCCTGCAGGTGGAGGTTGCCCCCTGCAGTGGGCCGGTGGTGTACCACAAAAGCCGAAAAATCTGATAAATAGATTTTATTAAATAAAATGAAAATATTTCACAATTATTAATTTTGAATCAAACTCATTCCAAGTAAATCAGTAAATCATATCAGCAAAATGCCAACAAACATTTCAGGTGCATTCTTCATTCTCAATTAATTTTCACTTTTATTGTTTAGAATGAAATGCATCAGATGAAAATATCAGAAGGAATGAAAAAGAAAATTCCACATAACCATTTTTCAGGACAGAAACAGGCCAGTTTGGCCCTACTAGTCCATGCCAAACATCTTCTCCCACCTCGTCCCACATTTGGCCCATAACCCTCCACACCTCTCCCGTCCATATGCCTATCCAACCTTTCCTTGAATATTAACATCGATCTCGCTTCTACCATTACTGCCGGAAGTTCATTCCATACCCCCACCACCCTTTGCATGAAGAAATCCCCTCTTATGTTTCCCTTAAACTTTTCCCCTTTTAATCTCAATCCATGCACTCTTCTTTGAATCTCCCCCACTCTCAGTGGAAAAAGGCTGTCCACATTGTCCCCCTTATAGTTTTGAAGACCTCTATCAAATCAGCCCTCAATCTTCTAAGCACCAGGGAATAAAGTCCCAGCCTGTTCAATTGTTCCCTGTAACTCCAACCCTTAGCAGAATCTGTGGAAAGAAGCAGTTAATGTTTCAGAACTGAGGCAGGGTGAAACTCCAGGTAGTGCAATTAACAGAAAAAAATTGGAGGGAAAATGGTGGAACAAGGGCACTTTTCTGGCAGCGTAAAATAATGAGGCTGTTAATCTTCTTTACCCGTGTTATGTGCTGCTAATGTTGTAAAGTCTAGGTAATGTTGGACTCTCTGGATCGAACCCAGCAGGCCAGGCCACACAAAGAAAAAGGGGCCAAAGGGGTGGGAAAATGACCAGTTCGGAGAGAAACAAGTCACCTATTAATACCTCAGGCTACAATGTACCCAGATGGACTGTGAGACTGATACCTCTTGCTACTTTCCCCCTTATTATATAACCTGACCAGCAGACACAGACTTTACAATATATACCTCTCATTAAACAGATATGGGAGCTGAGCTCCCCTTTCGCAGCCACAACATTTCCTGCCTATCTTCTCTCCTCCCCCTGTTCTGATGAAGGGGCTCTGCCCTGCAACACTGACCGTTTCTCTCTCCACAGACATGCTCCTGCTGAGCATTTTCAGCCATTTGATTTTAGTTCAGATTTCCTGTGTCTGCAGTTTCTTGCACTGCAGGAGAAAATACACATGCGTGGGTGAACAAACATTTTAAACCCCACCCCAAAACTGAAAGACCTGTCCACTATTTGTTTATACTTCATCTATAAAAAGGCAAAATGTTTAAAAGTGACAGAGTTTTTTTTAAAAATCTCTGAATAGCTCAAAACAACAAAGAAAGACCAGAATCTAGAATTTTGGATGTGAGCATTTTTGCATCTTTATGTCTAACACAGGTCAGGCCTACAACAGGAAAAATTGAATAATAACAGTGGTCTCAAAACAAGTTTCTGATTTCCAGAATTAATGTTTGAGGGCCTTAATGATTAGCAACAAAATTGGCATCATTAGGGCCAATGGTTCAGGACGATGGTTTTTGCCAAGTTTCTTCAAATTTAGAATTAGGTTCCTCCTTGAAATCATTGATTTTTTATTTACTTAAACAGCACATTTGTTGCTGATACATAAACAAACGTTAGACATTTTCTCATTGGAGAGGGTGGAGCAAAAAATTCACGAGATTATTGGTAGGACTGGAGGGCTTGAGTCATGAATGTGGGCCGGGGCGACCGTACGAACGTGGACCGGGGCGACTGTTTTCTCTGAAGCAAAGGAGGTGGCCAGGTGGCCTGAAAAAGGTTTAGAAAATAATCAGGGACAAAGATAGCGTCAATGGTCAGCCTTTTCCCCAGGAGACAGGAGTCCAACCTGCACAGCATAGGTTTAAGGTGGGGAGGGGGGGGGGAAAGAGATAGAAAAGAGACCCAAAGGGCAACTCCCCCTCCCCCCACAAATAGACAGAGGCTGGTGAGTATATGGAATGAACTACCAGTATAAGTGTATGGGTCGGAACAGTCATGCAAGGGTCATTTGATTGGATCCATAGGTAGGAAAGTTCAGAGAGACAGGGACCAAAATGCAGGCAGATGGGACGAGCTCTGATAGGCACCTTGTTCAGCATGGAGGAGGAGTTGGGCCAAAGGACCCGCTTTAATTCTGCAAAACTCTCCGTCTCTAGAGCAGCAGGTAACCAGCAGGAACTATTTTATCAGCTGTTCTGCAACCAACTACCCAATCTGTATTTTTGCACTGGTTCTCTTGTACAATCCAATAAGCAGCGAATTGGGATAAATTAACAGGAGAGACATATCAGAGGGTCATTGGAAAAAAAAGCCTTTGAAAAGAGAGGCAGCTTGATATTTCAGGTGTTAAACATCCAAGGCTTGATTTATTCTTTTGCTTAAGTAACTAGGAAGACTGCAAGACGTATACCACCTTGTAATGAATGCTTCATTACAGAAGTTCGTAATAAATACGAGGCTTCTTCGTTTCAGCACGAAACTGTTCCACCTTCAATCCAACCCGAAAAAGAATTGCTTCATCCCACCATTTACTCATAATCTGGAAGGAAGGATTAGAATTATTATTGTAACGTGATAATTTTACTACAAAGAAGACCCAAAGATCAAAATAACAGTAGTTCAGCTTCAGGTAAAGTCAGCCAGGTAATACAATCCAGTCACATGCACCTCTTATAACTACTGTATCAGAGCAAAATATTGTCCCATTGAACCGGTTCATGACAAAAGGAAAGCAAACATCTCAGGGAAAGCAAAGGACATTACCTGAAGGTTAATGGGTAGACCAGAGGAGCTGTATCCAACAGGAACCACAAGAGAGGGGATTCCTGTCAAATTTGCAAGCTGCATATATCTGAGACGGGGAAAGAAAATGAAAGAATCTGCATGTTAGAAGTAAAATTTATCATCGTGCAAGGTCAATAATGGATTTCATTTGCCTTTCTGTTCAGGGCACATCCTCCAAATCCAAACATGACTTCTCGATCCAAACATCAAAGTATAAACCTGGAATCTTTAGAGCAGAATTATGCCTATTTCCTACTGTTCTGTATATGGACAACTTCACATACATCCATACTGTTAGAGCATCATTGAAAGGGCTCCATTCCCTCCACATCCCAGACACCAAGACAGAAAACCAGCATACGGCTTCTACCAGGACCTTTAAATGTGGCCTTTAAACAATTCTCAATCCATGTCAATTACCCTCAATCATCGCTGCCATCAGATTCTGAAATGATCAATGAACTGAAGACACCATGTGACTTTGACTTTTCGTGAATTATTTTTCTTTATTGTTGTAAGGTGGTTTATATGAATGTTTGAACCATGTCGCTGCTGCGAAATAATAAACTCTGTGACTTATTCCTGACAATAAATTCTGATTTTGATCTTGTGTAGTCATTTATTAAATGCCTTTCAACAATCTCTACTAGTATATCCTGCTGGATAATTCTTCGAAACTTGTTTTAAATCTGTCAAACATTATTTCCCCTGATGTCAACTCTCCCCTTTCCATATGGTTTCCTCAGGCCCAATTACCACTTCCTTGAAGATGAATTCCAACATTTTGTCTGTCCAAGGTCTCATGGTCTCCCACACTGAGACCATCCGTAAATTGGAGGAACAGCTCCTCATCCCCTGCATCTGGATGGCATCAATATCGACCTCCATTTTCCATGAAACTCCCCCCACCCCCTCCTCCTGTCGCCTTTCACTCTGCTCTGCAATTCCTTATTCTTCTCTGCACAGGCCTTTTAAAATAGCAGTATTAGTTGTGTTACCTTCCTTTTCCCAGGCACTAATCAAGAACAGGGGATTTCAAACATCATCATTACTGCACACAATTTCTGGAGGGGCCGTGCACAAACGTCAGGTCATGCGCCATCCATGGGAGGTAAAGGGTAACCAGTGTTTTGGACCAGTGTCCTAAGTCAAGGTAGGACAATAACTGATTTAACAAAATTATTTGCTTGTTGTCTTCATTTCTCCCTCTTCCCCACTTTGACTTCGACTGTTCCCTCCCTATTACTCAATTGCGGAAGCCTAGAATACTTTATTATTCATTTCTTGACCATCTATTCTCAATCTCTTGCTCATTTGTACGCTTCTGAAACAGACAAGTTTTTGCTGGAAACCCTCTAGTTTGTGAATGAAAATATTGAGAGCAGATGAAAAAAAACATTGGTTTTGGGAGGGGGAGAACGTGACCTCTCTTTGTAAAGAAGAAAAAATACTCCATATTTTCAGCTTTTAAGTGTAATGACCCCTTTGTTAATTGCAGCCGGTTTATTAGCCAATTGGCTTCTTTAAATATCATGGTTTTTCCAATATTGCTACTTATTAATCCTTTTATTTACCTTACTGAGCTGAAAAGTGTATGAAGATTGCAGCAACCAGTGGTGAAGTCTGATGCTTTAGAAGGCGGAGCAGTGTTGGGTGTTGCTACAAATTGACAAAAATAGCAAAATAAAACAAGATTCACAAAATTGCCACAAATCAGTTACCTGCATAAAAATGGGTTGCAAATTTTTAAACAAGATTTCCATCAGAGAGTTTCGTTTGTTTTTTTTTTAAAAAGGGACACACAGCAATGGTTACAGACCCTTCCAGCCTAATAGCTCATGCTGCCCAATTAACCTACAACCCCTCAAAGTTTTGATGGATGGAGGAATCCAGAACACCCGGAGGAAACCCTCACAGACATGGGGAGAACCTACAAGCTCCTTACAGATAGCACAGGATTAAAACCATAGTCACTGGCGCTGTAATAAGTGTCGCACTAACCGCCATACTAACCGGGCCACCCCAAATTGCACAGAATGCTGTTCTATGGAGTATTCAGATTAGTTACTTGTCTATAAGAACTCCTTTACTACAGACGATTCTGAAATTCAGCCATCATTTTAGATCTCAAACATTAAAGACTATCGTCTCTATTGACGGTCTAAACTGGATTGAAATAGTTTTGCAAATCAACAATCAGGCAAACATTGCCCAGGGAGAATTATTGAGTCTTGTGAACTTATTGCTATCCTGAGATATCTCCCTATAGGCAATGAAACTGCAAAGATGCATCATTCAATATTTCATGTATTAATTAAACAATCAACTAAATATTGTTTTAAGCTACTGACAATTACTTAATTTCAATAGAATGTTTTTCTAGTGAGGGGAAAATTACAAGTGTTGCAATAGAGAAAAAGCCTTTGCCTTTATCACCAATACATTTTTATATTTCTCACTGCTACAAAGATTTGCTATCATTTACTCTTCTTACCAAATATACTCTTGGAGTTTACCATTTGAATGGTTTAGTTTCTCAAGCTCTCTTTTGAATCCAGATGCCTTTTATTGAGTTTGTGAATACAGGAGTCACCTTAAAGAATGTTGCAAGGCAGCTCCTGGATTCACTTAGAATATCCCAGGCCATTGGAATTCTAGAGATGACACGTTTCATTTTGGCCTACTGTCTTTACCTAAATTTGGTGCAGGTTGTGGGAAAATCCCAAACATTTCCATTTGTTTCAGTCTTTTATTGGCCATGATAAATATCCTCCATTATGCTCTCTATGCCAGTTCAATGGATAATAGCAATTTATTCTATTTAGGAGATCGTGTTATATGGCGAGCTCTCCACTGGCCACCGTGCCAGAGGTGCACCAAAGAAAAGGTACAAGGACTGCCTAAAGAAATCTCTTGGTGCCTGCCACATTGACCACCGCCAGTGGGCTGATATCGCCTCAAACCGTGGATCTTGGCGTCTCACAGTTTGGCGGGCAGCAACCTCCTTTGAAGAAGACCGCAGAGCCCACCTCACTGACAAAAGGCAAAGGAGGAAAAACCCAACACCCAACCAACCAATTTTCCCCTGCAACCGCTGCAATCGTGTCTGCCTGTCCCGCATCGGACTTGTCAGCCACAAACGAGCCTGCAGCTGACGTGGACTTTTACCCCCTCCATAAATCTTCGTCCGCAAAGCCAAGCCAAGAGAGAGCAATTTATAAGTGCTAATTGTTGATGTCAGGAAGGGAAATCCAGTAATTATTTGGGGTCAGAGGTGGAGAGGGTGAGCAAATTTAACTTCTTTGGGAGTCACCATCTCAGAGGATTTTCCCTGGACCCAATGCAGCAAAGACATCATGAAGAAAGCAAGTCAGTGCCTCTACTTCCTCAGGAGTTTGCAGAGGTTCGGTACCCTGGAAATTTTCTACAGAGGTGTGGTGGAAAGTGTTCTGACGGGCTGCAACAGGGAACGCTGCTGTCAGAAAGCAGCAGCGATCATCATAGATCCACATCACTCAGCACCCGCTCTGTTCTCACTGCTGCCCTCAGGAAAGAGCCATCACACCCCCAGGTTCAGGAACAGCTGCTCCCCCTCCAACATCTGAGTTCTCAACAACAAACTTAATCAGGGACTCATCTAAGGACTCTCACTTTATTGATTTGTTTATTCTCTCTCTATTGCAGTTGTTTACATTCGTTATCCATTCACAATTTTTTATTTGTTTATATGTTTATACTGTGTACAGTTTATTTTTTGCACTTCCAGTTAGTGGTAATTCTGCCTTGCCCGCAGGAAAAAAAATCTCAGGGTTGTAATGTGATGTCATTATGTACTCTGACAATAAATCACATGGACAAGGTTAATTAAAGTTGCTTTTATCCACAACGTGTAACCCACAGAGTAGAAATGGAAAAACACAACCTTCCTCAACATTCTACCCAATATATTTACGAGATCAACTGGTTGGAAAGAACAGGTCCAATGGGTGTTAGCTCATAAATTCTGAGTTGGAGCACGAAAATCGATCATAAATATAAATTAAAAACATTGATGCAAAAGTGACTTAATAGGGACACTATTTGATTTGGACATTGGTATTTAATGTTACAAGAGAATAGTGTTTACCTGGTGTAATGATGCATTGCACATCCCTGAATATTTCTTTCAGGAAATGCATGGATCGCGATCGCTGTCGGGCAGCCTATGAGAACGGGAATGGCAGTCTTAGAGGTTCATCTTTTACTGGTGGAAAAATGGAGTTCAACAAAAAGATACAGAGGACAAATGGAATAGGTGTGGAGAGATAAACACAAAACACCCCCACCCCCCCATCAGATGACCCTTTCACCAAATCTCAGATCCATCCTGAAAAGCAACATACCGCATTTTTTTTTTTAAAAAGAGTGGCCTCCTTCGGTGTTGTAATAACTTAGATGCATGTAAAGATCACACATCTCAGATATCAATCACTCGGAGGGAATCAGGCTGTTCTCAAGCCTGTGGCTCTCCAAGAAAAGGGACTCCCAGACACTGGGTCAGGAAGCAAGGTGAAACCGGGACTTTAAGGATCAGATCAGTGACTAGAAAGCCATCTGAAGCAAGTCCTACGTGAAGCAGGACTCCACGGTCTTGGATTTGCTCAGGAATGTTCCCCTATGTCTACAACAGCACATGCCTCTGACGTTTTGCTCTAACCTACTCCTTCAGTGAAAGAATGTGCCACAGTAGCAAAAGACATAAATGGCACCGAAAAGTAACTGCAACCATCAGATATCATTACCCGGTCTGGGATCCTCTGTGCATTTGACCCACTGTCAACCTGCAAGGAATACCACCAGCTGTTTGGAGCACATGACACATCTCACACTATAATGACCAAATTCAATCACATGGTGCACAGAAGTATTACCCATCAAAATTTCTTGACATGGTTTTCTATCTTTTGAAATAATTTCTTCATATTTTACCCTTTCAGAGCCAATAGTTACACAGCCTCTGCCGCACTCATCCCTGTCAACCAAGCTGCTTACTTGAGTTAATTCCATTCATCTCTGTAAACCTTTCCTATACATATATTGTTCAACATCTTAAATGTTACCATTGTATTTCCCTCCACAGCTTCCTCTGGCAGTTCATTCCACTCCCCTTGTGGAAACACTGGCTCCTGCAGCCCTCTTTTAAACTTTTCCTCTCTCACCTTGAATCTAAGTCCTTTTATAGTTTTCGACTCTTCTATCCCAGAGGGGGAAAAAGGCTGCTTTTACATTCCTCCAGAAGGTCACTCCCTCCATTTCCTACATTCCAGGGAAAAATGTCCCAGCCTATGCAGCCTCTCCTTGTAACTCAGGTCCTCCAGTTAGAGTGACGTCCTTTCCTGCCCCTTTCCAGCTTACTGACATGCTTCCTATAGCTGGGTGACGAATAGCACACATCGTCCTGAACCACGAGGGCAAGCATGCAAACCACTTCATCACTCGATCTTCCCATGTTGCCGTTTCCAGAGAATTATGTACTTTACCTCTTGGACCCCTGTTCTGCATCACTTTCCAACCTGTGCATGTCCTATTCTGATTTAGCCGATCAAAGGGCAACACTTCTCATTTGCCCACGTTAAATTCCATTTGCCATTCTTCAACCTACTTTTCCAGTTGTTCTAGATCCTGGTGTAATCTTAGATAACCTTCTCTACACCCACATTTCATCCATATCATTAACTCAGAAGATGGCCAGCACTGAACCCTGCGATAAACTGGTGGCAGGGACCCAATCTGGAAAAAACAACCTTCCACTACTATCCTACCACCAACCCACATTGGTTTTTAATTTGGCTAGCTCACCCTGTGATCTAACCTTCCAGACTAGCTACCATGTGGGATCTTTTCAAAGGCCACACTACCATTCCTGTTAATATTCCCTTCAAGGCTCTTGGTTTTCTTCTGTCAGAAGAGCTTAGTAACTTTTAAAAAGATCTATGGTATTAACTGTCCTTTGAACAATCCATGCTAACATACCCTTCCTTCCTCTTGAGTTGTGGTGTTACAATTTGAAACCATTGAGACCATTTTAAATCAAAGAAATATTGTCAGTTCCACTCTTTCGCTACAGCTCTTTACAAGTCTGGATTGTACACCATCAGGCAAAAGAGATTGGTCATCTTTTTGCAGCTGCATTTGTAATTGCCAAGCCCAGTAAACACCTTGGCTGTGAACACAGGAGAGTGGAGGGGAAGCAAAATGTTCTTTGCACAAACTAGATTTATAGTTTACCTGGATGTAATCAGAACTTGTGATTTTTGATGCCAAAGCCATAGTTAGACGAGTATCTAGATTCTGGAAGAAAAATAGAGGATGACATAATTCGATACACTTCGATAAAAGCAAAATAAATAACATTGGTATTGTATGATAGTCCCAGCTTTATGAAAGCTCATCGAGTCATAATTCCCGAATATTAGTGAGAGAACCACATGCAATTATCACTCTAATTTCGAACAGCAGCATTGTAAACTTTAGTTGAGAATGTGATGTGTAAATCAAAGCTTTTGGGAAAAATTCAAACAGGATCATCTCTGTCTGGAGAGCAACATTTACATAAACTAAGTTTACATTTGCCTCTCAAAAATTCTCCTTTACAATACTTCTTCAAAAACAGGGCCCATGTGGGATAGTGAATCCTGATGGACTCCTTTCGCATGTGATTTTCACTCCATTTTCAGACTGGAAAACAAGTCCACTAATTCAACTGCACGAATCCAGCTGGCAGTTCAGACTGGAACTGCTGGCTTTCAGCACCTGAATCTTCAGTAAGTCTCCAAATTCTGTGCTTGCTCTGCCGAATGCAGAGTTTGGAGACTTACCAAGTGACAGACGCCGCCGCATCTGCCCTCAAGCTCTGCTGTTGGAAGAGACTGCGGGAACCCAGCTCTAAAAACTTAATTAAAAGCACTAAGGCAAAACAATTTTCAATTATTTCTAAATGTCTTGGGTGTTCTCTATGAACCACATTTTAAAAAATCATTTAGTAATTATTTTGTTAATCCTTTGGTTTAAACACCTCTTTGAAATTATTTTAAAATGTTATCCAAGTGCCATCAGATAGGACCACCAAAGCCTGTGAGGTATGTTCCAGGGAGAAAGGAGGAGGCCTCATTCTCCAACACCTGGTCAGGAGGAGGGAAGTCAGCCTTCCTTCAACTGGGCTGGAACCAGCAAAATCTGAAAGTGCCAAGATCACAGATCCTGCTAACACTTAACCAAGCCAAAGATGTTAAATGTGGCATAATATACTATAATTTACTTGATAAGACTTTCAAAGAAAATTGACAAGAAGGATCTATTCTTCTCTGCTTTCCTTGGGATCAAACTCACAGATGTTTGAAAAAGAATCATCTGTGCTGTGGAATGTGCTGGCAAAAGTGAAAGAGTGAGTTGGACAGAGTGAGCTGAATAACTCCCAACGAAATCTGTTATAGACACGTAAAGCTTTGCCAGTCTTCTTTCCCCATAATGTGTACACTATTAAAGACAGTACAATAGCCGAGGATTGTAGAGCAGACACCAGCAAGACAATCATACAACAAATTAAAAATAGAATAACATTGGAAGCAGGTCATTTTCTGAAAGCAACTCCAAGTTTTTAATTTTGGAAAAAGAGAAAAATATCAACTTTTACAACTTAGTTCAAGCAAGTAATTACACTGGACAATGAAGATTTTGCTTATTGATCACTGACGTGTGATCATGAAAATCACCATAAAACTTTCCTATCATTAACATTTTTTTAGATATAATCTATTTTTGTGATTTCCATTCATATTTTGCGTCTACTTCAAGCTGACAAAACCATGAAGTGCAACATGTTATT
Source organism: Narcine bancroftii (assembly GCF_036971445.1). NCBI lineage: Eukaryota > Metazoa > Chordata > Chondrichthyes > Torpediniformes > Narcinidae > Narcine > Narcine bancroftii. The sequence goes on along the minus strand of NC_091475.1, from coordinate 1,696,278 downwards.
GAAAATTCATTTTCTGCATTCGCACTTGGACGTCTTCCCTGCTGATCTTGGTGCAGTCGGTGACGAACACGGTGAAAGGTTGCACCAGGACATTGCGACCACGGAAAAGCGGTATTGAGTCAACTGGAATCCATCAATGCTGGCCGACTACTGTTGGACACTGACATGAGGGGCATCAGATGCTGAGCACAAATGAAAAACAGCAGCAAAACATTTGAACTAACGCAATGTGTCAGCATCATTATGTGATTAAACAGCTAAATTCAATAAAAGTTAACTTAATGCTTCTCCAACTTCAATCGTGAACAAGAGAGGGAGGTGTTGCATTACTGTTAAAGAGAGTATGACAGTGGTGCTTTGGAAGGATATATTAGAGGGCTCGTCTTAAGAAGCATTTCAAGTAGAATTGAGGAGTGGGAAAGAAATAGTAACACTTATTGGGGTGTAATATAGTCTTCTAATGTGGAGAGGGAACTCGGGAATGGAAGTATTTTTGCCATTTTGGAAAATGGAAAGTGTCCCGTTCCACCCCCCCCCCCCCCCCACCCCCCACTATGATATGAATAAACCGAGGTTTTTCCCTAAGGGATTGAAAAATAAGTACTGTTGTTAAATTTCAGGATCGATTTCAAAACACAAGTCATCATTTGATAAAAACCACTAGAAAAACATGCTGATTTAGAACTTGCTTGCTGCTGGATTATAACACTTGCTGACAGGACAGAGAGCGATTAAAGACATCATGAAATGTAAAAAAAACTTTGAAACAGTTAACCAGTACCAGAAGTGAACTAATAAAATGGCATTTTGTTTCCACTAAAGAATTCAAGTTGGTGTTTTGAACCAAAGCAGGTCACTTACCATTTTGTCGTATTGATTATTAAAATCCATGTTCAGGGTCTGTTGGAACTCACTCAAAATAGAAATAAAGTGAGCAGTCTGGACTTCCTCCAACTCTGGGATGTGCACATCTACTATTGTTGCACCCAAGTTGGTCAGGTGCTGCACCGCTGCATTAAAGTGAGACAGGATCAACAACTTGGAGAGTACAGAATTAATGCCAGTACATCTTGTTTTTAGACCTATTTGCAAACACATTTTCACTTCTGGTGGCGACAGGGGGTTGGGAGCTGGGAGGCTTCCAGCATGAAGCACATTTAGGAGGACACAGGGAGAACTCAAGACAATGCTTCTACATCCCATTCCTCCCCGGAAGGGCAGCGTTTCTGCAAGTTGCTCTCAAAAGACTCTTAAGATTTGACAGCTATCATTTATAAATTAACAAATTGCAGTAATAACTATTTACTCAGTTGGGCAAACCTCACTGCTTCCCTCACTAAATCTCTTCAATTTTATTTGATTTTCTGTCAAGTTTCTTAAGATAATGTGCATCCCATACAATCTTGCCCCATCAGAAAATCAATCAAGGAACCACACAGGGTGCGGTTTATTTGCCCAGTTAACACAACAAATGGGAGAGGGGGGACTGTACCCTTCTGCCCCCTCCCCACCAACATCCCCTTCTACTTTGGTTCTAGTCGGTCTGTCTTTACCCCTCCATTCTCGTCTCATCAGATTCCAGCACTGCTAGGCTTGGTCTTCTAATCTCCCCACTCCACCCTGTGCACTTCATCTTCCTCCACTTGGTCCCTTTCTTTTACTTGCTCTCTTTCTCTGATATCTTCCAATCTACTGCCTCAGTCCATCAGGATTCACTATCCCACATGGGCCCTGTTTCACTATTTCACCCCTCCCACCCTGTCCTGTAGCTTCCTATTCTCGGTAAAGGGTTTCAGTTCAAGACCATTCCTTTCCTCCCACTCTTGTTGCTTAACCCATCAGGTTTCTCCAGCAGATTGTGTTCAGCTTCAGATTCCATCATCTACCCAGTGATATCTGCTCGCTGAGGCATGAATGGCAGGTTGACCTTGTGATCTGCTTTTCCCCCCCTCTCGTAAACTTTGGAATCTCAAGAGCACAACAGTCAAAGATCACCCACTAATCTGAAAACTAGATGGAATGCATCTTGTGTCCAAAGGCAGTCAATAAAATTAGAGTTCACAACAAGAATGAATCTTTGGGAAGTTGGAGGCATTTCTACAGGAGGCCAGAATCAAAGAGAACTAAATGTTGCAGGTTCAGATGGAGGGAGAAGATGAGATGCTAACTTTTCTCCTCTCACTCCCACCCAGACCTGCAGGGCCCAGTTTGTAGGCTGTGGCTCCTTGCTGATTATCAATCCCATCATACTGGACAATAGATTTTAAAATCTTTGTACCTGTCTGGCAAACATCCAAAACGTCAAAATCACAGTCCTGTAAAAATTAAAAGGGAATTTCAGAATTCGAAAATAGGATCCAACAAACAATAGAAACCACTGCAAAAATGGGAATCAGGGCACAGGTATTGCAAAGAGCAGTCAGAGCCACAGAGGTTGACTGCAAACCGAGGTCGAGCTGGAATCACTGGACTTGTAATTTCTGTCTCAGAGAGGTGGGAGACATACTGGGCACAAGGCAGGTTCCAAATCTTTCCTCAGATGAACATTCAGTAGGCCCAACGGAACACAAAGCTATGAAGTTAGATGCATGTTCCATCCTGTGCTTCCAAAACCCCAAACTGCAGCACCAATAGTTTACTAATTCCAGAAATGTTCGAATAATTTCCAGAACTGCTCCTTGGAATTGAAGCATGGTCAGAACATTTTTCTCCAGGTAACACCAGGGAACTGTTCTAATATTCCCTACTTTAATTGGGTTCAGTGACCCTGTATTGAAGGTTTCCCTCTGCAGAGAGCAGCTTACCTCTGTGCCTCACCCAAATACCCAGGTGCTATCCCAAGACAGGAGACTCACCTGCCAGACTCAGCAAATTAAAAACAGCCAAAAGTTACAAACAAGGATGAGTGTGGCCTAGGAACCAGTCAGAACCTTATGGGGAAACAGAACCACAGCTCTCCGCACTGCTCAGTCTTGCACCAGCCACACAAAGACTTCAGGTGCACAGCTAAATTGAGGGTTAAATGAGGGTCTGTCAGGGCTGGCCTTACCTGCCGGATTCCAAAAACAACCTCCCCACACAGACATCTAGAAGAATGTCCACAAAAACATTCAAGCGTGAAATGAAAGGCCAGCGTCTTGGAAATGGGAGAACGTCACTGGTATGATTTGTCCCACCAGATCAGGCCCAGGCCTGGGGTAATGGGGTGTCTGGAAGCTCCTTCCTACGCCACAGTCACTACATAGCTATTTGAGCACCGACTGAAAAAAAATTACAAACAACTTTAGGAGAAAATGTATTTACCATGAAGAACTTCCAATCTATTCCAAGTTTTATATTCTCCAGATCAGGATTTCCAATATTATCAAAATTCAATGAAGGCTGATGCAGACCTGAAAGAACAAAGTGAGAGCAGTCGCATCTAAATCCCCACAACTTCCAGTAAAATGGTTCTATGGTCCAGAATGAGGAAGTGAAATAAACGACTAGATGATCTGATAAAATTATAGCAGACAATTACAAGAGCACTGTAAAAGTGTTTGTGCAGTTGATGCCCAACCATTAATTAAAAACATTCTCTTTGGTTTTAAACCTCTTCCTTTATAAACACAAGCCTCTTGACTCACCTTTAGGGACCTCCTTTACAACTTGCCCCTCAGTCTTCAAGAATATACAATATATAGAAATCAAGGTCTCTCTATTCCCATGTTCTAAAATTATCGACAGAACACACACACTTTCTCTGATACTCTAAATTAATATTGTAAACAAATATTTCTAGTTCATTACAACACTTACTATAGGAGTAATTGGGGTCTGGGCCAGCCAGAACGGCATAAGCCAAAGCAGCATCTTTTACAGAGGTACAAATTGGACCTGAAACACAAATTATTCAGAGCATTAGCTTTGTCCAACAAAATAGAGAGTCATGGTTTCTCCTGTACTACTTTAGATTTTTTTTTAAAAAGAGTAAAAGCAGATTCAATAAGGAAGAGGATATTGGATTATTTAAGGATTCTGGACTGGAAATTAATTGACAATAAAGAAGTCACATTGTAAGTGGACTTTGATTATATCTGCACAAGGCACTGGGGACAAGCGAATGACCCTGTATTTTTTGCTTTCTGACTTGGTCTGGGATTATTTCGGGGAATTGACGGTGGCAGAATCAGGCAGAAATATCATTGGGTCAGGTCAGGTCTAAAAGGGAAGTGTTTGGATTTCTGTCCCTGGCCAGGACCTGTGTCAGAGAGCATTAAAATATGATCATTCTGAGAGGGTCCAATAACACGATCCAAGTTTCCAGGAGCCTAATAAGAGCAAAATACTTCACATCATGCACTTCCATCACAGTCTGCATTTCTAAGTCAGAAGTGGCTGGTCAAATTTCCACAGCATTAGTTCAATCCACAGATCATTTCCACTCCTTGTATAGTTTTGGAAAAACGTGTTAACCAACACGTTTTGTTTCTCATCCTTGAAATAATTAACAAGTTATAAACCAATGTAGTTACATTTAGTGTCTACTGTTTACAACTCTCAGAAGTTCATTATTAATGTTGCAGGCAAAGTACAATTTCAATATGACTTTGCATTGCGTAGAAACACAAATTTGGATTGGTTCAAACATTACAAATATTGGACTAGAAGGCAAATGGACAGCGAGTGGAAAAAGAGACGATCAGCCAAAACCACGTTTAATGTCAGAGCAGGTTTGATGGGCTGAACGAGCAAAATCCTTCTCCTGATTTTCTACATTTTTATTGGAAGAGATAACTGAAGAGTTTTCTTTGAAAAGATATTTACAACTTAAGTACCACTTAACCTCTGTAAACTCCAATTCTGTATATCAAAAATATATTTTAACCCATCATGTTTACTTCACATAACATGGTCATTTTTTATAGACATAAAAAGGGAAGAAAATTATGGATGCATCTGAAGTCTCATCTTACCCAAACTCACAGTAGAGTAAGAAAGAGGACGTGACCCATGGGAACTGATTCGACCAAAAGTCACTGAAAGTAAAATGAAGAAATCTGTTAACATTTCTATTTTATTAGTAATAATAGTTCAAATATTCTGAATACATGAGAACACAATTCCGGCCGGCCCGCCGCCCGGCCGGCCCATTAAACAGAGAAAGAATGAAGAAATATAAAGATCATCCCATTGTCAGTGAATCAGTAAAACACAAGGAGACGTGATAACGCCAGTGTTAAAATCTTTACAGAGGTTAAATGGCTGACCAGTATCAATCATAACCCTGTATTGGCACGAGTGAGGTACCTATATACTCTAAATTGGGCTGCCAGATTTTTAGGAAGGTGTTATATCCCTTCCTGAGATTGTATGTGACCTTTTCAAGTGGGAGGCAGCTGTTCATCTCCGAAGACCACCAGACTTAACAGAAGATCTTGGAAGTGAATAATCATTTACAATAGTGTAGCAATGCATTTTCTAAAGTGCAAATCAGCTAAAGTGACCACAAAGCAAAAAGTGCTGTGGATGTTCTGTCCTCCCAGATAAATCCCCAAATTAAAAAGCTATTGTTCCCACAGTAAGCTATTGTAAAGATAACAAGCTTGTATTTATAAATTGTCTCACTGCAGCCACAAAACGTTTCATTCTCCAGCTGAAACCGTCCATTCTGTTGAATAATAAACATCACTAAAAAGATACAGTGACATTGGGCAAGTAATCTAGAGACTGAAAACCATAAATCAAGAAACACAAGTTTTAAATTTCACTCTGGCAGTGACAGTCTCAGTAATAAGATTATCAGTAATGATAACAGAGGAATACTCAAATTGCATTAATCATCTAACTGGTTCTGTAATTCAGGGCCAGAAAGCTACCACCCTCACCCTGTTTGGCCTAAATCAGCTTTAATCCACAACATGTAGATTTTTTTAGCATCTCACCATCACCTCCCCAGGGACAATTAAGGTTGGACATTTATCTGCCCATAATCTCCCCCCCACCCCGCAAAAAAAGGGAAGAAAAATCTTTTCGTATAATTTCATTAAAGTCATCAATCCAAAATCTTAACTGTCTATTTACTCCACAGATGCTGCCAGAATTATTGAATATTTCCTACATCTTTTGCTTCATTTCAGATTTCCAACATCCAAAGACTTTTACTGGTTACTTGTTAAATCAACACAATGAGATTTTTTTGACCAAGCCTTTTTCTTCCACATTTGGAGTTCCTTTTTATAACAGCTTGTTTCACAATTCATTTTTATCCCAGTGATTTACCCTGTTATAGTTCAGTAGATCCCAGAGGCCAAAGAACCCTACAGATTCCATTCTGGAATGTGGGTACACAGGATACCTGAGCATTGTTTCCGTCCCCAAGTTCACCTTGTACTTACGCTCACCATAAAGGCAATGTCAGGAACCATTCAGATACTGAGACAGAAGGAGGTCATTTCGTCTAATGTTGCATTCAGAGATATCAACAATGCTACAGGTCAGAGTGAAATTTTTTTTTCACATCAATACAAGTACAGTATTTATCTAAATCACAGGGAATAATAAACAGCGAAGCAAAAAGAATACATAATATTTTTCCCCCAGCCTCCCCAAAAAGCAGGAAAGATAGAAGAAAGCCTGCCTGATAATCAAACATCCTTCATTGATTAGTTACATTTCAAATTTACATAATGATCTGGAACCTTAAATTAACTAAGCTGATTTGGAGTGAGGATGGTCTAGATAAAGTCGTAGCGATAAAATCCATATATGGTTTCCAAATTCTATCAAATTTTTCTGGTTGATTCTGTAAATGATATGTTATTTTCTCTAATGGTATACAATTTTGTAATTCCATTTGCATTTATTCAACCCCACATTATAGTCTAATTTCCACCATGCATTTCTTTTCTATTACTACCTTTAAAAATTTCTTCTGATAAATATCTAACTTCCAATCAAAAATATCTCCTAATAAAAATATTTGGGATCTTTCAAAACTTGCATCTTCCCAAAATTTTTCTACTTTTTCACATTGCCAAACTGCATGTAAAAAGGTTCCTAGGTCACGGTGAAATTCAATGATTGGATCCCAAGTTACAATTTTGCATTTGCTAAACAATTATTTAACTCATCTCTGTAAAGGAACTCTGATTAAACAAAAACACAAGCTATAGATAAGACCCAGAAATAGAGTGTGCAAACAGTTCCCAAACTTGGAAAGTTATTCCATGCAAGTATCTCTCATGTTCAGACCAAAACAACAATACCTTTCAGTCCCACTACACCACAGAACGACGCTGGAATCCGGACTGAACCTCCACCGTCACTCCCAATCGCCAATGGACAAAGGCCTTTAGAAATCAATAATGTTAACAGAGGTTTACTCCACATTGAGACATTGCAGCTTCTGGGCTGATTTGTGAACTGATTTGTTATGCATTAATATCAGAAAAAAGGTCCCACAAAATAGATCACAGGAATGGTAACAATTTAAATTTAAAACACCAAAGTTACTCCAAGATATGGAAAGTGACAAGAAAGCAGAGATAAAATGCAGAAACGTGATATCCAAAGAGAACTAAGACTACACACATGTACAAATCTAAAGTTCTCAAAAGCCTCTGCTGTCGTAAACTAAGGAACAAAGTACATCGGTTTTATTTGCCACATGTGCTGCACAAAAACAAGTGGAGTCTACACGCTTCAATGCAATTTTCGATTTATCACTTGAATCCAGGGATCTGGATTTGATCATTAAAATTATTTTGTCAGTATCTTCTGGCAGTACAAATAATTTACATCACTAGCACCAAGTCAAACAAATCTGAAATAAAACAGCTTTAACCTATCTATGAATTAACCAATCAACTGTGTCAAGATGGAAAACTAGAATTGATTTTAGCAGCTGTATGCTATTTCGAAGATTCAAAATGAGTTTGAGGTTTAAAATCACTGTTAATCTCTGCAATGAAATATTCTCAGGGACAGTAGATTATGTTAGGGAAAAGAGGAACTGCTTTATCGATGCATCAGCTGAATCTCTCGGTCCATGAAGCACACAGGAGAATTTTAGGCCAATCACTGGTGAGGAACTAATATTAGCTGGAGGGGTATTTTCAGGGCTTTGGGGCCTAAATGACAGCTAACTACCTTGAAACCAAGGGTCCCATGGACAGCACATTTCAGGAGCTGGTCAGCACATGGTTCAAATTTACAGTCAGCGAGAAACCGAGGTGAGAGTTGAAGAGAGGATCAGCCAGATGTCAGAGGCTGGAGGATGGTTAAGCAGCAAATTTGACCAAGGAGAGGTATTTGGGGAGGGGAGGGTGTGGGTTCACCTGCATCCCTCTCTCCTCCCCCTCCAAAGAGCATGACCAACAAATTTGGGGTGGGGTGGTTTGCAAAGAGCAAGAAAGCACTGGGAGAGGTTCCTGCCAAGAATGATGATGGGTTGTCCAGGTTGAGCACCTTTCACCAATCTTGGTGCATACCTCACTTTACAGAACATAGGAAATAGGAGCAGGAGTCTGTCATCTGGCCCCTTGAGCCTGCTCCACCATTCAAGGAGTTCACGGCCGATCTGATGATGGGCTCATCTCCACCTACCTGCACGCAGTTCTCCAGATGTGGCCTCACCAGGATCTTGTACAGTTACAGCATAGACTTTGCTTAATCAGAGGGGTCCATGCTATTTGAAGGCTTCACACGCGGGAATTTTCCCATGCGATATCACAATATGCAATACACACCATGTGATGTTCTCATTAAAAATGGTGCCAGGTATTACCACACCCTGAACAATTAAGCTCACCAGCTGCTACAGCTGCTCCGGACCCACTGGAACTTCCTCCAGGGAAATGTTGAGGATTGTAGGGGTTCCTGGCAACTCCATGATACCTGGATTAACAAATACAAAATACACTTCACATCAATGTTTTGTTTAAATGTATATTGCTGCATAATTTCTTTTCAACCTTGGGTCTCATGGTGTGGGCTTCCTTCCCCCACCCATTTGCCACTCATCTCGATGATTCAATAGGCATGTACATGCATGAAGATGCTGACTGACTTTGTTATACTAGCTACACCACCTACCAGAGTACAGCTTCGGCATTCAACATTTAGTATGCCCAGCTCCTTTTGATCCAAAGGAGTAATTGTGATCTGCTCCACTTTGTAATAGGGGCTGAATACCCCTTCTCCAAAAATCCTGAAAATGACATTTTTAGCACCGGCACGATGTCACAAGTGGAAATAATTTCAACACCTGACTTGCCCACGTGGGGCTCGGACGGGCTGTTGCCTTTTTGATTATTTTATTTATATTTTAAAATCGACATGAAATTCATTAATTACACAAAAGAAACGCAATCTTATTATTCAATGTTGATTTTGAGTAAGAAAAAAAAATCAAGAAAAAATAGAACAATCTCTCCCCCTCCCATCTATCCAGGGAAAAAAAGGAAATAGTCAATAGAATTGAAGAGAGAAAAGAAAGAGACAGAAAAAATAAAAGAGTTTAACTGGATTCATCAATCTCCTGCCAAGGGACAAATATCCAGACTTGCCTGGAATCCCAGGTGGTTCCCGGATGCAGGGGCCAAGGGCATCGTTAAGAATCTATGTGTTGAAGATACGGACTCCAAATTTTTAGAAAAACATGGTATTTTTCCAAAGGTTATTTTTCTGCAGTGGAATACAAGCATATATTTCTGCTTTCCAACGGGACACATCGAGATGGGAATCAAATTTCCAGGTAGCCGCTACATAGGTCTTACATCTGCCATATTTCCCAATAGAACAATTCTGGTATCTGTATCAATCGAATCTTAGTGATTTGTTCTGGGGAGATTTCCCAAATCTTCCCAGAAAAGCTTCACCTTGGAACATGAACAGGTTGAACACAAAAGGTTCCTGTTTCTTCGCCGCATCTAACACATTGATCTGATATTTCTGATATTACTTTGTCATTTTTGCAGCGTAAAATATAGTTGGTGCAAAACATTGTATCAGGCCAATCTATATCTTGCGTTAATAGAATTGGACATGCCGTCCCAACACAAGTCAGACCAGGTCTTTTCATCAATCAGTTTACCCAAATCTGTCTCCTTTGTCTAGATTTATATCACCCCTGTTTCGGATACCCATTTGAAGTAGGAAATACACTTTAAATACATTTCTCTGTAGTCCCCTTTCAAACCAGAGTCTTGACTTCACTGCAATGCGGTAAGGTCATCACTGGGCCCAATTTAAATAAGATCTTAATTGAAAATAGCATAAGATAGTATTACTAGTTACACCATATTTGGTTTTTAATTGATCAAATAACATTAATTGGCTCTGCTCATAACAATCCTCAATACATCTGATCCCTTTATGAGACCAGGTGTCCAGGATTTTATTATCCATTGTTAAAGGAATAAACCTATTTTTAGGTAGAGGTATTTTAGGAGATAGGCCCCCTTTAGTTCCAATTTGATGATTTATTTTATTCCAAATATTAATTATATGTTTTAATAAGGGGGCTTCTTTTACACCCAAAATTACTTTTGAATTCCATTTATATACAAATTCTTCTGCTGTCCTCTCTCCAACCTTATGCAGCTCTATTTTGGCCCAAGAAGGCTCATCTTCTCCTTCAAAGAGGGAGGAGACAAACTTCAGTTGGGCTGCCCAATAATGTTTCTAGACGTCTGGGAGCTTCAAACCTCCCATCTCATAGTCCCATGATAATTTATCAATGGAGGCTCTGGGTGGCTTACCCTTCCAGAGGAACTTCCTGATACTTCTGTTTAACTCTTGAAAAAACTTCTGAGGTAATAGAATCGGTAAAGACTGGATGAGACAGAGGGCTCTTGGCAACACATTCATTTTTATACAATTGACCCTGCCAACAAGTTATTGAGAGAATCATCCATTTACCAAGGTCTTTCCCAATTCTCTTAGGCAAGGGAAGATGGTTCAACTTATAAAAATTCTGTAAGTTACTACCTTTATCCCTAAATACTTTATACCATTTAGCAGCACTTAAATTGTGAATTTCTCTGAATTTGATTATAATTCATCCTGTGAGTGGCATAGTTTTGTTTTTATCCCAACTGACTTTACAACCCCAAACTATCCCATAACCCTCCAGTTTAGATGGCAGTTTTTATAATGACGTTGCTGGCTCTATCAGATATACCAGTACGTCATCAGCAAAAAAAATAATCATGTTCTTCCTGATTGACACAGAATCCTTTTGTATCTGGATCTTTTTGGATAGATTCTGCTAACAGCTCTATAGTGAGGATAAGGAAAGCTAGAGGTAATGGACAACCCTGTCTACTGGATCTGGATAATGGGAATGCTGATTAAATTTGCCCGTTAATAATCACTTTGGCTTTAGGCTCAGAATATAGAGCTTTAATCCAATTTATAAATGTTTGCCCTAACCCAAATTTTTCCCAGCACCAGAAATATATAATCCCATTCCAGTCTGCCAAAGGCTTTTTCTGCATCAATGGCCACAGCGACACTCAGATGAACTCTTGTTTGTGCCAGATGAATTCTGCTGAGCGACCTGCTTACATTATCTACAGATTGTCTCTGTTCGATCAGCATTAGTTAATTTTGGCAAATACTTTGCCAAGGCTTTGGGAATAATCTTATAGTCCAAATTCAGTAATGATATGGATCAATAAGATGACAGTTTCAATGGATCCCCATCTTTTTTAGGTATCAACATAATTACTGCCACTGAAAGGATTCCAGGAGGGCATGGGCTACAACCACCTGATCCAAAACCTCCTTAGAAAGAGAAGAGGCATTAAAAGATCTTAAAACAAATTTGGGGGAACCCATCCTCTCCCAGGGATTTATTAGTTTGCAATGAGGCCAATGCTTCCCTTATCTCTGCTTGAGTAAAGGGAGCATTTAGACCTCATTGTTCTTCTATATTTAAATTTGGAAGGTCCAATTGTGTCAGGAAATCATCTACTTTACCCTCAACTCCTAATGATTGCAATTTATATAATTTAACATAAAAATGTTTAAAAGGCTCATTAAAGCTCATGATTGTTTTGCTATAGTACAATAAAATTCTGCTTTATATATTCTTGGTTACTAATGCTGTCACAATAAGAATAAATGGTGTGTTTTATGACATATTCAGCTGCCTGGGCCCCAGGTTTTGGAATCCTCTCCCCATAAACTCTCTCTACCTCCGGATGACTATTTTTTTCTTTAAAGCCTACCGCTTCATCTGACCTTTGGCCATTTTCCCCTGCAATTCTTCGTACAGCTTTGTGTCAAATTTAATTTGACAAAGTTCCACAGTACCATTCCTCACAGTTCATTGGGCAGTTCTGCATGCCCACATTCAGTCGAATATTTGCTGTGCAGAATTGGAATTAAAATTGAAAATCAAAAAACCCTACAGATGTTAAAATAAACACTCAGCCGAACAAGCAGCTTTGCAGAATTGTGACAAATCTGTTTTTCGCTTTTGGAAGTAAACTACTGAAGCCAAAATTGTGTATAAATGATAATGTCCTCTTCACCTGTTGACATTACAGCCAGTTACACCCAGCCCAAGCTCGTGCATATTGGATACACCAATAATCATTGCTCCAGCCTCCCGTAATTTTCTGGTAACTGTGGCATCCTCAGTCTCTCGCTCCTCGCCAAGATAAGCAGTTCCCACTCGATGATAGTATGGAACCTAGACAAATGCAAATTATGTTAGCAGAGGAATGTTTAAAAGCACCAATTTATTGAAAACTGACATATTACAACAATAATACTGTGACCAGGTCTGACAAGCAAAACTTAGCAATGAGTACCCAAAAGCAAAATTATGATAACGAGTTGCCCACTGATCACCTTTCAAAACAAAAAGTTCAACCTTTGATCATTTGAACCAAATCAGAATCGCATTCAAAGTCCCAAAGCTCGAGGCTTCCGACATAGTTCACATTAACCCAAGGTTGTGCTCTAACTGAAATGATTCAAAAGGAAAAATATCCTTGGCACAACTTGGCTTCCCATTTATCTTAAACCTAATTTTAGACACCTCTACTGGGGGATACAAGTGCTGACATTTCACAAGTGGGCCTCTAACTTCTGGGGGCTGAAAACATCTCCTCACAACTCACTCTGGAGGGCCACAGGCCAGTTTCTCCCAGACAATGCCATCATTTCACCTGGAAATCATCCCTCTGCAACCTCTCTTCCTGCAGGTCCCACAAGCAAAGAGCTTGCTTCTACCTCCTGTCCAAGATTCAGAAGTAGGATTGCCCTGGCACACCCATCTTTTTATTTGCTTGTTCTATCAATGCCAACAAAATGTTAACAGGACTGGGCGGATGGGGGATAGCGACTCCTATTTCCGTGCTCAGTTTCCAGGAAATTACTTCTTACTTTCCAAACCCAATTTTTTACCTCTTTGTTCAATCTCTTTGCATGCATGGTCATGCTCCTTCCTCTGCTTTGCCAGCTTCCTGGACATCCAATTTCTCTCTTCCCTCATCCCACCTTGAGGGTCCAATTACTTCTTAAGGGGATCAATCATTTCTCCTCCACTGCCATCACCCTCCTTCCCCAAGCTTTACATGGAACAGCTTCTCCCTCCAAACCCAAACTTTGCCTTTCTCCACCTTACCTGCTGAAAACTTCCAACATTTTTTCCAAACCTCAGCAGCTTCCCAATTGTGACTTCACTTGCAAGAATAAACCAAGGTTTAAAAAAAACAGTGCCAACATCAGGACCCCCTTAAGCAGCAGCAAATCACATTCCTTAAAACTAAAAGCTCAACAAATTAACTTGATACCAAATTCTTTCAAAGAAAAATAAATGCCGTGTGCACTCCCAAAATATCCCATACTCATCATTTCCTCTTCCTCCCCTTACTTAGCTGCATGTCGATTGACTGAGCCAAAGAAAATCTACACATCAGCAGCAGGAAGTGCTCATCCAATCCTTAAACAATTAATAAACTAGGAGCAGACAACAAATGCAGGCCTGGCAGAACCTCCCATGTGCCAAGAGCACAGCTACAATGGTGCACAGGAAGATGAAAAGCCAGCAATGCCAGACTGTATTAATCTTGCCCAATATTCACTGTGCAATATAAAGTGATCTGGTTGCAAACAAATATTTTTACAGTGAACATTTCATTCTCTTGCACTTTAAACTGTTTTATCAGTTCAAATAACAAATTGTTTTGAAATTGAGCAAGACGACAGCTTTGAACAGGGAACATCACACAGAACCAATATGTACTTGGACTTTACACCTCGAAACTGAGTGACACAGAAGAGAGTCCACGCGAGCAGAGGGTTCAATGTTTGGGATACGTTTCAGGTAAGCATCGTTTCAAAACCGCAATCAGGGCTCCAACCAGGGAAGGATGGGGTAAGGAGCCAAAGAATCATAGTGGAACAAGAAATTATGCAAAGCAGCTGGCAGGAAGGCAGCAGTCACCTTGGACTGGAGCCTTTGACTGTGCTATAAACGCGCTGGGGGAGGCTTGGGTTTCTACTCCACGCCACCTCCGAGGAGTCTTCACAACTACAACGTTTTATTTGGTCTCAGCCAAAAAGAAAAATACAAGACCAGCAGGGATGTTGCATTTCTTCATTGAAGCTTTGACCTCACCCTTGATTCTTTTTCTCAGTCAGTTTGACAGAAGTTGGACAGTGTCTGATTTGGGCCAAGCATTGGTCACGTTTGCAACCACAACCTCACGGCTGGGATGGGAGAGGAGGCTGGAAGGAGCAGCGAACTGGTGCATGGGGAATTATGCAGCAAAAGTAGAGATGGCACCTTTCTAGTGCCTTGAGATGCCTGCTCTAGTGAGTCCAGGTCTTAAAAGCACACAGGTCAGGAATCAGTACTGCCTGTGTTTTGAATGTGGTGCAAGGATTGCAGCCTTGATCAGAAATCATTCTATTCTTTATAAGTCAGTCAAAAGCTCTGTTGGCTCACTGGAGGCAATGCTGAATATCAATGGTGTGCACCACTACCCATTAGTACCACTAACGTTACATCTCTGTCCACTTATAATTTGCCACAGTGTTATACAGAACAGATCTGTGCCCATTATTGCCTAGACAGGCACATGAACCTGGGGCGGGAATATTGAACCCAATTTGTTAATGGATCCCCAAAAATGCCATGGAGTTCATGGCATCCAGTTCCTGCTCACCCTTGACATGAAGTGCTCCTTGCAATCTTCCTGTACTTCTGCCAGATGGTGTCATGGGGTGCCCTGGGAATTTCAGCATCTATTGGAACACTGATGGTCAGAGTAGCCACTGTAGCAAGTGACCACGTGGATCTTGATGGGTTGCAATAAGGCAAATGCTCACAGAACCAATCAACTCACTCCATGGATGGATGTGGGCTGTGTACTGTGCACCACATCCATTTCAATGGAAGGATGCAGTTAAGCCAGAAATGGTGCGGAGAGATTCACTGGACTGTTACGCAAACTGAGCAGCTTGAGTTGCAAGGAGAGATCAACTTAGCTGAGGTGGTTTTCCCTGAAGCAAAGGTGACTGAGGGTGAACTTAAAGTCTATGCAATTATAAGATGCATAGGCTATTTCCCAGGTTGGGGTGTGTAAAATTAGAGGGCATCGGAATAAGACGAGAGGGATTTAATAGTGGGATCAGTAGGGCACGGTCTTCCACACAGAGGACAGGGAGATGCATGAAACAAGCTGCATGAGGATGGAGGCAGGAACATGGATACAGGCCAAATATGATTAGAGCAGACAGGTTGGGGTAAGGGGCCACGTTTCAAGCTGTATAATTCCATAAATCTCTGAGACAGCAGATGAGGAAGTTGCAAAACTGAAGTCCAATAACTGGAATGTCACAATTCCACTAAAAGTCTGAAATTACTCATTCCAGTCAAACAAAATGAAATCGTTTTCATAGAGTAGCAGAATATGAAGTGCAGAAGCTTTCAGTTCTAGCACAGTTGTGGCCACAATGTCTTCAGATTCATTATGTTCCTCCATTTCAAACACTCAACTTTAAGTACAAATGTTATCATAATTTATGTCATATTCCACAATCTGCAGCAAAGCCTTCTTGCTTGTTTTGAATTCTACCACTCAGCCCATCTTTTCCATGCCATCCGAGGTCTACCTAAACTAGTGACCACATTCACACCACATTTTTCTGATCATTTCTTCCCCATTCCCCACGTGCTAGTCAAAATGTCTTTTAAATGTTGCAACTGTATCACTTCCTTCTCATGTGACCGCCTGGATGCTCCTCTCCACACCTTCCATTCTTCCCTGGTCCCAATTTCATTAATTCCCATTAACATATCCCTACACTCTCAGCACCTGTTGGTAACTACATGCATAGTTTATTCCCCACCTTCTGGATGTCCGAGGTTACCCCCTTCCTTCTCCTCCAGACACTTTCCTCAGGTCTTCAGCTTTTGTCTTCAGAACCAAGCACATGGATCAATCAGTGGCACTGATCAGACCTCATCTTATTCCCATGTGGTTACATTCTAGTCCATCTTCAGTCAAACAGTATTATACTTACAACTTTAATTTCCTCCTTAATGCACACAGGAATTCCATCCAGTGGGGATAGAGGCGTATTAGCTCTGTACCGAGCAGTGGAGGCTTCTGCCATCTATATATCGTAACAGAAACCAGTGGTAAGCAGAGAATAATGGTGCTGTCAAAAAATGTTGAATCATTGAAATGTTTTGTTAAAAGTGGTTTTGAAAGAAATGCAGAAATTGGGACCATTTCAACGAAGATCTGATACTAAACGTTTACTCATCGTATGGAGAGAGTTAAATTGTGAAGGACAGTGTGCAAATTAACTAGACACAGGGCTAACAGATGGCAAGGAATGAGTCAGCTGGATGTCACTGGGACTGCTAGAAATAGCCAAGCTGAAAAAATGCAGATCAAAAAATTCTGTATAGAATCAACAAGTCTACTTTTGTCTTGTTGAAAACTTATTTCATCTTTATTTGTAACATTTATTTCTGTTGTTTTCCCAGTCAACCAATTAGTTCACTACATTTAATCTGTTAGCTCTGTGTACAGCCACCATGTGCAACATCATCTTTCAAGTTCAATTCGAGGTAGCAATCAACACCAGTACAGTATCATAAACTTGCTTTGCAAGGTTCCTCAATTTGACCATTTGATTTCCTCCGAACATCTCAGCACCCATCCGTTAAATGAAGGTGTATTGGACCAGTAGTGAAGAGAAATTGATTGTCTAGGTCTTGCATGAGCAATCATTCTGTTAATAGTGTCACTAACAAGCATAGCAGGTAATCGTGACAGAAAACGTGAACCAGAACAGCGTGTGCCAAACAGAAAGTAGATTTACTGTCAATGCATATCTCCAGAATGGAGGACCATCGCCTTCCCAAGATCGTGTTATATGGCGAGCTCTACACTGGCCACCGTGACAGAGGTGCACTAAAGAAGAGGTACAAGGACTGCCTAAAGAAATCTCTTTGTGCCTGCCACATTGACCACCGCCAGTGGGCTGATATCGCCTCAAACCGTGCATCTTGGCACCTCACAGTTCGGTGGGCAGCAACCTCCTTTGAAGAAGACCGCAGAGCCCACCTCACTGACAAAAGACAAAGGAGGAAAAACCCAACACCCAACCCCAACCCACCAATTTTCCCCTGCAACCGCTGCAACCGTGTCTGCCTGTCCCGCATCGGACTTGTCAGGCACAAACGAGCCTGCAGCTGACGTGGACTTTTACCCCCTCCATAAATCTTCGTCCGCGAAGCCAAGCCAAAGAAAGAATATCCTTACAGAGAAGTCTGCGTTACCTTTGGAGAATGAGGGAAGATTCTTGTCATTGGTAGGAGATGCCTTTCATTTGAGCCCCACAGAATGCTCTCATTTCACTATTGCTTACAA
This sequence comes from Narcine bancroftii, assembly GCF_036971445.1. Classification (NCBI taxonomy): domain Eukaryota; kingdom Metazoa; phylum Chordata; class Chondrichthyes; order Torpediniformes; family Narcinidae; genus Narcine; species Narcine bancroftii. The sequence continues at coordinate 1,678,390 of NC_091475.1, read as the reverse complement.
ATAATATATTGGCTGACAGGTTGGAATTAAGCAAATCCTTGGCAAGCCACTGATAAAGTACAATGGTGCCAATCTGCTGTTTGGCTGGTTTATTTCTGAAGTACACAGTCTAGCCAGAAAGACCAGTCATCTGTTAACAAGATCATAGCATTTGTGAGAAGGTCACAAACCGCAAAAGAACATCTTACCAGCGCTTCTTCCCCTGCTCCGCACTAACCATCCCACGTACACGATATATACAAGTCCAAACCCAAACTATTAAGTGCAACTCTTTGCTTTTCACATAGAAAATGATGCTATGTTGTGGCAGCTGCAGGATGCATATGGATTATAGACTGGGGCTGCATAATTATCCAGTCAAAACAGAAGCTCCAGATCTACAATTTCCAAACACCTTATTTAGAACTCCGCTCCTCCCAGCAACCTTTTGCCCGTCCTCATTCAAAACCACATTAAGCATCGAGGAGCAGTCTGGCAATGCAGCAAATGCAGGACAGTGGGAAAATATTATAGATGGGCTTCAGCAGTTACTTTAATATGACTGTTTTGCATGGAAAAGTTACTGAAAACAAAAGCAATTGCAGTAATAGTTGGATTCTGACATGGAGAGAATAAGTGCTTTGAATCTGAATGAGCAAATTTATACAGATCAGAAATGTCTTCCTCGTCAACAGGTATTTGGTGGTCTCCCACACAACTTGATGTCTTTTTTGATTTATTTTCCAAGTGTTACTGAAAGGACATCATCTGGCTTTGACTGCATTATCGTAGCAGATTGCAACAGTCTGGCAATAGCCATTATTCAGAATTAAATGAGAAAGCACTTAAAATGAGGTATTGCAAGGTGAAGGACATTTTAAAAGCTCAGTTCTTGCCTCCTGGTCCTGCAACCATCCCTGCCCCTCCACAGGCAAGTGAGGGAAGAGTGAAAACCCAGAGACAAAACTTCAGAACATTGGGAAGGAACAAGCAGCAAGAAGAAATCCAATCTTTCCACAGAAAAAGTAGAAAGGATCAGATACTCATTGGGACACAAATTAATTTTGATTATTATTTTTGTCAAGACAGATGCCCACTAATGAGTTTAGGACACAACAAAATATTTTATTTTCCTTAATTTCAGAATTTCACTGCCTACAACCTGCAACACAAACATTGAATAACTTGTTAACTAGGTCCGGAAACAAAACGTTTTTGAATGGTTACATTCTACCCACTAAAATCACCCTCCAAAACATCACAGGCATCACAATAGAGAGGGCACATTTTCTCGGATGAATTGAAAATATCGCCAACCTTCATTATCAGCTCACTTTCATATTGTACAATAGCTCGCAACGGAGCAGTTGTTTGATCATCATCTTTCAAAGCTCTGATCACATTCTTCGCCACCTGGATTGGAGTAGTTTTACCAGCCCTAAACAAGCAGAAAAAGCCTGGGGTCACAAATTGATTTCTTTAAATACAAGATGATGGCTACATCAACTGATTAGTCAAACAAATAACGTGATCCTTTGTGACAAAATCAACCATTGCCCTTCCTCTAGTGATTCAAGCATCCAGGGAAATTTTTAACCCATTTATAACCCTTGAAAGTAAAAACAACCTGTGATGTAAATGGGCATCTATGGAGAAAGCAAAAGCCAAATATTTTTTTTGTTTCAAAGTTGTTAAAATTTGGGGTTGAGGTTCACTCCCATTTTCATCATCACAGAATGGTGGGTCTAGAAACGGATTCCATCTCCGTGATGAAGCTGCAAATAATTCAGGCTTTTGTGCAGTTGTTAAATCCAAAATGCATTGTGTAAATCAGCAGAAAGGATCGCTCTGCCAACTCAGGCACATCAGCCTGAGCTCTCCAACACCCACCCATTCCATATTCTAAAAGGTCAATTTCATGCTGAATCTGAAATAAATGTGACTTTTTAAAATAATTAATTGAATTTGTTAGAGAAACCCTCTAATCTCCCCAAAGCCAAGATTTAATTCAGAACCTGGAAACCTTATCATTTACGGTTCACTATAAATGATAAACTATTATCAGAAGCATATCCTGTTAATCTTCATATCCTTGCTAAACATTTGGAATATTTTTACCAGCAAAGTGACCAAGGGTGCTTGTGACATTTACCAGTGTGCTTAAATGACAAGCATTAATGTGCGAGAATAGTCTTACTTCCCCTCCATCAACACTTCAGAATTGGGGACTTCTTCTCATAACTCCTCAAGAAACAATTGAGATCAGCAGGAAATGAAGAACATATCGTCATAGGTCGATTCGTGGTACAGAATGTGGTGGGACAACTCTCCACTTCCTTTCCTGATTGCTCCAGTCGTTCCCTACTTTAATCTTGACCAAAACTCCCACGAGCTGCCAGAAAAGAAACCAAATCTGCCTTTTTTGCACCCCACAATTTCTATCTCTTTATGATGGGTCAGCACATTGGGCAAGTCGTAAATGAATGTACAAGTACTTCATGTCCACAGTAGCTTATCATTGCGACTTCCAAAATCCCACGCACGCCCAACTTCTCGGAGTCGGTTGGGGAAGGGTTGTGATTGAAATGGCCCAGTCCAGCCTGCTAACCTTTGACTTGGATGATCTGAAGAGGAAAGGCATTGAGGAAATAATGAAATTACTTCTTGGATTTGCATACATACTTGTATTCTTCGATGAAATCAGAAATGCTTTTGAAGTTGAATCCAAGCCTCTCTTCTGCAACACTGAAAAAATTCATACTAAATAGTTACTTTCAACAAAAGTAGAACCAGTTTTAACCAAACACACACATAAGACTCCGATTAAGAAACACAATTTCTCAGAGGATTAATCAACGAAGTTAACACTTCTTTTTAATGTTTATCATGACACAGATTGAACGACATCAGGTCTATGGTTCCTTCCTAATGGCCCCAGTGTTTGAATCCTTCCTAGATATCCCAGTAGTCAGAAGAAACTGGTTTGAAAGATGTGGTTAGATTTTAATTGAAATCAATCTCAGGTCATCTGTATTTATTTCTCATTCCTGGGTGCCTTGAGAAATTAGTGGCAGGCTCTCCAATCTATTAAAACTTACTGATGTACAGTATGTTTTCTAGTACTGGTTTAGTGTGTTAATATTTTGCTGGCCGTTGGCTGCGTTGTTGCATTGGTTCAACATTTCTGGAGGCAACCAAACAGTGTCAGGAGGAAAGTTCCATCAAAACAGCGGGAAATTAGATTGATAACATCCAGAGAGAGAGGATTGGCTTAGAAGTCAGCTTTTTACAATGAATCAGTATTAATAACAACAAAACATTAATTACCTTTTTCAAAATGAAAATTGGAAGGGTGGGGAAAAATACTTTCCTATTATATAAGCAACGTGTAATGTATTTGCACATAGCTGTTTAATTCCATTTCCGATATTCAGTTCCACAGAATCAGGTTACAAAAGTGGTGCTCAAATCCAAGTACAACAAAAGGACGTACTTCTCTCCTGCTGCGTGTGAATAACAAAGGGAGGTGAAGCCCTCGGCATGCTTTTGGACATAGAAATGCAGAAATTTACCATTCCGTGATTTGCATAAAGGAAATGGACAGCTTCAAAAATTGGTACAGAATAATCAAGTGACTCAAACCAGGATAGGATTTTCATAGTAAATCCCAGAACCTTGGAGAGTGTTGTGGAGCAGAATGATCTGGGGATAAAGGCACACAGTTTCCTGGAAAGTGACAACTCAGATAGACAGGGTGGTGAAGATGGTGCTGGTCCTTGTTGGACAGGGTATCGAATACAAAAGTGGGGATTCCTTAATACAGCTGAACAAAGCATTGGTGAGGTCATACTTGGGAGTACCACGTACAGTCCCGGTCAACCAGCTAATGGAAGCATATCAATAAGTTGTTCACCAGGGTGTCACCAGAACTTGAGGGCTTGAAATAGAGGGAGAGGTTGGGTTTTTATTCCCTGGAATGTCAGAGACTGAGAGGGTGACCTTATAAGGTTTATAAAATCATGAGGGGCATAGATGAAGTCTTCAACCCAGGAGAGACTATTCGAGGACCCAAGGCCAGAGGTCAAGGGGAAGAGATTTACGAGGAAGCAAATGGGGAAACCTGTTCACTCAGAGGTTAGTCCATGGCTGCCAGAAGGAACTGTACAATTACATTTGGACAGATCTGTGGATTAGGAAGGGATGATAAAGGTTTGGACCAAATGCAGACAAAAGAGATTAACCCAGAATGCAAACTTGATTGGCATGAAGAATTGGGCTGAGAATAGAATAGGAACAAACTTTCAGAGAGAGACAAGGTATGGTAAAGCATGGAGAAATGCAAATGGTTTCGGTTTTGATCAAAGTGACTTAATCAGAAACTTCTCCTCCTTGTTTTGTCCACCTTATTTCTTATTGACACCCAGAACGATTTCACTCTTGAGACTACACCGGTGTGACAAGATATCTCCCAACTCAGATACTGTGGGTAGCCTATCAGATTTAAAAATCAAGAAGAATCATCAGAACTTATTGTCATGAGCAAGTCATGAAATGCAGTGTTTTGCAGCAATATCAGAGAACAAATATTTATATTATATCCATCTTACAACAAAAATATAAAAAAATTAAAATAAAAGTTCAGGAAAAGTCAAAGAGAAGCAATGTCTTTGGTTCATTGATCATTCAGGAATCTGATGGCAGTGGGGAAAAAAGCTATCCTTGTGCCATTGAGTGCTCATCTTTAGGCTCCTGTACCATTTCCCCGATGGTAGCAGAGTGAAGAGGGCATGGCCTGGGTGGTGGGGGTCTTTGAGAATAGTGGCTGCTTTTTTAAGACACCACCTCATGTAGATGTCCACAATGGAGTGAAGTCTGGTCCCTAAGGTGTTGCAGGCTGAGTTAACAACCCTCTGGAGTTTATTCTTGTCCTGAGAGTTGGTGCCTCCATACCAGGCAGTGATGCAACCAGCCAGAATGCTCTTGACTCTATACCTGAGTCTTCGGTGACATACCACCAAATCTCCTCAAACACCTCAAAGTTTAGCCACTGACGAGCCTTCTTTGCGATTGCTCCAGGACAGATCCTCGGAGATGTTGACACCTAGGAATTTGAAGTTCTTGACCCTCTCCACTACTGAGTTCTCAATGAGGACTGGGTCGTGTTCCCCTGACTTCCTCCCGAAGTCTCCTTGGTTTTGCTAACGTTGAGCGCAAGGTTGTTAGTGCGACACAACTTAAAGAGCTGATCTATCTCCCTCCTGCACGCTTCCTCATTGCCATTTGTGATTCTGCCGACAACTGTGGTGTCATCGGCAAATTGTAGATGACATTGGAATTGTGCCTGGCCACACTGTCACAGGTGTATAACAAGTAGAGCAATGAGCTAAGCACACATTCTTGGGGTATGCCTGTGTAGATAATCAATGAGGATTTCAATTTGTACTGACTGTGGTCTTCTGATGAGAAAGTCAAGGATCCAGTTGCAGAGGGGAGTACAGAGGGTAGAATATATAGCTTCTTGACCAGCACTGAGGTAATAATGGTGTTGAAGCTGAGCTATCATCGATGAAGAGCAGCCGTATGTACGAATTGCTGTTTTCGAGGTGATCCAAAGCAGAGTGGAGCGCCAGCGATATTGCATCTGCTGTGGAGCGATTGTGACGAGAGGCGAATTGCAGTGGATCCAGATCTTTGCTTAGATTGATGTTAATTCTGGCCATGACCAGCCTCTCAAAGCATTTCATCATAGTAGAAGTTGGTGCAACTGGACAGTAGTCATTAAGGCAACCCACACTACTCTTCTTGGGTACCGGGATGATCGATGCCCTTTTGAAGCAGGTGGAAACCTCTGACTGCAGCAACGAGAGGTTGAAAATGTCCATGAACACTCTGGCTACTTGGTTGGCGCAGATTTTCAGTACCCTGTCAGGTTTGCGCTCAGGTCCTGACACCTTGAGAGGGTTCACCCCCTTGAATGATGCTCTGACATCGCCCTCAGAGACAGATATCACAGGGTCCTCAGACTTGGCAGGGATTCTAGTAGGCAATGTTTGATTCTTCTTCTCAAAGTGGGGATCAAGTCCTAAATCAAGAGCCTTTGATCAGCTGCACTACTTGGTACTAGAATGAACCGATTGAATAAATTACCTTGATGCCAGCTAATATTACCCAAAGCTGGCAAAGAAAATTCTCAGTTAAAAATTAAATTTATACATTATTAAATGTTTGATTGCAAACTACTCATCTTAATAAGTTAATGGTGCAATATTACTTTTTTTATACAATATGATCATCAATTTTCTAGAACCTATCAAATTAACTTGCAATAAAACAAATTAAATTTGACAAAAATAATCCAATTTAAATAATTCAGGGTAGTTCACAATGTCAATAATTGAATAATATTAACAGGAAACTTAATTTTCAGATTTGCAAACCATTCACTTCATGATAATTGACTGATTTGGCAGATACTTCATCATCCAAGCAAGAAATTAATAGAGTTATCAAACTGTTTTAGATCTGCGTGCACATTTGAAGTGCTGGAACCAAATTCACCTTTTAAAACCATCGGTTAGTAAAACATCACCAATACTTGCCACCCACCTCAACTGCAGGAGTTCATTCAACATAGCCTCGCTGTTGTCGTGCCTTGGCAGCTCATTGCTATGCTCAGGGTTAACAACAGGAATGAATGTCGGGTCTTCTGGAATGATTATGTTTTGCAGCAAAGTAAAATTTGACATTCTAGAATTTAAAAATGCACAAATTTTAAACAAATATCAATCAGGTTCATTAAAAAAGTCCTCCTTGACATCGCCATTCAATGAAAACCGATCCCAGGCACAACGTTAAGGAGATGAATGCTCCCCAATCTATTATCACTCATTTTGTCCAACAAACTGTGTTCCGTGACCTAGAAACACAAAATGCTGGAGAAACTCAGCTGGTCCAACATTTGTGAATTAATAAACAATGACCAGCAGTTTAAAAATACAAGCAATTTTCATTAATTTTCTGTACACAAACTAACACAAATATAGATTTATTCACACTTCACATGTTTAACAATGGAGTGGCAGGATTTGGGCAGATTCCTCTCATTCCCTATTTTCTATTAGGCTGTGCCAGGTACATGACACGTCACCATGAACCACCAACTGTTTTGAACTAACATTAATGCTGGGAGTGCAATGTCACTAAAAAATGTAAGTGGATCCAGGACATCCCCTCAACAGAACATGGTGGGAAATGTCAGTCTTAATGCCAAAACAGACTAGGAGGACCCTTGCATCTATTGTTGGAGGAAAGGCAATTTAGTGGTTACAGACCCTCTCAGGTAAAGTGCAGATTAATAATTTACATGCAATCCTTGTTAACCCAACCAAAGACACTGGCTGTTGTGCATTTTGGAAGATATTGGATGGTCACAACAAACTTCATTTAAGCGCACTCCATACCATCAGCTCCAGTGTAAACGATGCAAGTGTATAGTACAGCCATGGATGTTTATTACATTTCAATGCATGCCATTACATTATGGCACACCGTAGGAACAGGAGTAGGTCATGGTAGTCTCAACTTAGATTGGTCATTCCAAAAGACTGTAGCTGATCCATCATTTCCGATTTTCATTGTATTCCTTAATAGATTTGCAAGTAAATTATCTACCAAACTTAAATTTAACATGAACAAATAAGTGGGCATTAGTGATGTTTGTGTGAAAGTGTCCTGGTTTTCACATCTTCACTATTTCTTGCTTTCCACTATTTAGAAAATATCCAGTTCTGTCCATTTCAGATGGGGTAAATTCACACATGCCTGGTATGAAATTTATTTGCCAATTAGTATCGCTTTGTAATTTATTGCTCACCAAAGACCACCTTACAGTGATGCTTATTCTGAGGTTATCAACAGACGCACAGAGAGAGCTCTAAAGCAGCTTCTCAGTAATCTATGACCTAACTAAATGTTGCCTCACTGCTGGTGACTAGAGCCACTTTTATTACCTTGGATTCACTTCGAAATGCCACTTTGAGAAAGAGATGCACAGCAGAGAAACAAGCCCTTCATCCCACTAAGTCTATGCCAACCTCCACACCTGTTCACATTTATCCAACCTGCCTGCGTTATATCCCTCTAGGCTTTGCCAGTCCAGATGCTTCCTGTTCCACCACCACCTCAGGCAGCTCATTCCAGATACCAGCTACAAATTGCACAACACATTTACTCCTCAGATCCCTTTAAATCTTCCCCACCCATCTTAAATCCTCTTGATTTAAACACCCCTACTATTGAGAAAATAATCTAAGCAAATTAAACATCCCTTCTGCCTTATGTTTTCCATGGTACAGCCAAGTGAAAAATGTACCCAAGAGGCCAAAATACATCTTATTTCAAAGAAGAAAAAAAAATAACTTATTGGTGGAAATCCAAGACAACACACTACCACACAGATTAAAGTTGCAGGTGAACTGAACAAAAACTAGAAAAGTGTGAATCAGCTTTTGATTCAATATTACGGCAACTATTTAATAACCCTTTATTTGCTACATGTGATGTGCAAGTTGGGGTGGGTCTGGGCAGGTTCGAACAACAGCAAGAATGCAAACCAAGTAACCTGGATAGACTAATGAACAGCATAAACCATTTAAACATGAACCCACTGAACTGGTAAATACATTTTTAAATAGGGAGTAGCCGTACTTTTATTTTTTTTATTTTGGAACAAGGCATTAGGGATTTTAGACCTTCTCCATTCCCAAGCTCCCACTATAACTTTAGAGGGGAACTGGGAGGGAAAATAATCTCCTGGCCAATATTCAGTCTTTATTCTTGCACCTCCCTGTTCTTTGCTTATACCACGAAGAAGGGCTCAGGCCTGAAACGTCAGTAATATATCTTTACCTCCTATGGACTCTGTGAGACCAGCTGAGTTCCTCCAGCATTTCTGTGTTTTAACAATCACGGTGTCTGCAGACTTTTGGATTTTCACTGGTACAATGCTGCTCTAACGATGGAAAGGTGCACTTCAGATAGCATCTTCCAGGCTTTTGGGTTTAACTCCATTTCAACCCTGGCTGCTTTGATTCCCCCCCACCCTGCGCAAAAGTCATAAAAAACTTTTCACAAAAGTTTGTAGATGTTGTGATTGTGCTAAAAATGAACAGAAATGCTAGAGGAACTTAGCATGTCTCACAGTGTCCATAGAAGGGAAAGATACACAAGCGACATTTGGGCTTGAGAAGCCGTGGGACCTGCTGAGTTCTACCAGCATTTTGGTGTTTTTTAAATGAGCAGCATTGTACCTTCCAATTCATCACTGACGTTCGGTGAACATTTCCAAATTCCTGCACTTGAATAAAAGTAAATTTGTAACTGAAAATAAAAGCTTGTCATTTCAGTTTATACATAAAAATGTTAGAAAATCAGAATGACTACAAAACAAACTCTCTAGAACTTAAAATGTCAGCTTTTAGAAGTCAAACTCAAACACTTTTCCCTTCATAATCCAGTCCCATTCCTTCAGCATTTTGCTTTTTATACCCGATTAGATAGCAAATTCACTCTTCCAACATTCATTTCCTGGTTCGCAGTCTGCACTGTTCATTAACAATTCAAATTAGTGAGATGGTGAACAGTTGCTGCCATCTGTCTACTTGCCCTAGAGAGGAAAGCCATAGCCGTTAGATTTCCATCTTTCAGAAAACTGATATTATGAGTTGGTTACAGACACTGCCCTGTCCATGAATGGAACGGTTAATTCAACAGCAAATTCTGGGCCGTTGAATAATGGCCACACAGTCTGTATTGAAGGATTAATGTACCAATACTGTACCTTACGATCAGTGGAAGCAAAATCAGTTGTCCAAAGATCTGAAAAGTAATTATGCAAAATAACATCAGTCCCACAATATAAAGTCCAGCCAAACAAGGCATCACAATGTCATACTGTACATTTTTGCAGAGGCTGGGCAAAAGTGCTCAGGGAAAATATTAGTGCCACAAATAAACCTACTTTTTTTGGGGGGGGTGGGGGAGGAGAATAGCAGGTAATTGAATCCTGATCATTCACATTCTCACAAATCTTCATTCAAAAAGGAACAGGTTAATAAGGGGATCACCTTCTGTCCTCAGATCTATCCTAATATTTCAAGAGGAAAAACAAATTTGATACCAACAAGATTTGGCTCAAATTAAATGCATCAGACTTTTATTATAAACTATTCTATAATGCTGTTTTAAACAACTCAACGTTTTCTGAAAGAAGTCGAAGAGGGGAAAAATAATCACTACAAATTTTCTACACTACAGCAAGTTATTTTAATAATAAAGACTGTGGTCCTCAATACATTTGCTCTAAAAATAGATTGGGCTATCAAATAAAATCAACACAATTCAAACCAACGCACAACCTGCCTCTCTAGAAAAGGAACTTTTAAATACAATAATGGCAGAAAGCTTAATCAAACCAGGTCAGAAGATCAATTAGCTCACTAAGAAATCCCTTTCTATCACAGAGCTTTTCTGTAGACCAGCATGACATGGGAAATGATGTAAAAACCCTAACATTCATTCCACGCGACATTTACGTCCCACAATGCGAAACATCACACCTCAACTGGAATCGATAGTTAGAGAGTGCAGGGCAGGGAATCCAGAATACAATCACCAAAGGGGGGGGAAAAAAAGGCATCTTTCAGGAGGGGCCCCAAGTACTTTTCACAGAACAAAGTGTTTTTTTGGAGGCCTTATAGATTGTTTTAAACTCAATAGGAATCCCAGTAAAAACTAGCATGGAGGTAACTTTGGAACGGAAACAGAGAAGTACTAAGGCAAAAGAAAAACCTGCAGAGGTTTTGCTGCAATCATTATGTCAGAATATTTTTGTCAGAAAAGTTAAGTAGATTTTGTCGCCCAAATTGATTTTTTTTAAATTTGGCAGAAACGATAATGTTAATGTAGTAAAATTATTTTCCTCTGACTTTCAACAAGTCATATATTCGAGGTGAATTACAGTTCAACCTGATGCAGATTAAAGCCTCCATAATTTCACAGTATCCTTTACCCTTTAACTTCATTTCTCATTCAACTTTTACTTCACCACACAGGTTTGTTGTGATCAACGTCACACGCAGAAGTTTAAATGCTAATGCTTTTAAAGGAATACTAGAAAGAGGCACGTCCTTCATAAGTGGGGGCAGGTGGAAAAGTGAAAGTCCCAAACCCTGTCTGTGACCTTTCCAATGACAGCAGAATGTTAGTGGTCTTGTATTTTGGGCACTCTTTTATAAAAAAATGCAAGCAAGATGAAACGTTAGCCCACCATTGCTAGCAAACCCTTTACTTATTCATAATGATGTAGTTCACTATTTGCATCAATCAAGTGATAACATTTCAAGTCATTAATTGCTCCACAGACTGTTACATTGAGAAAACAATCTCTAAAATGGAGTTCCTAAATAACACGATAGAATATGGAAAATTAGCGTAACGAAGACCTTTGTATCATGAAGGAATAATTTAATACAACAATTTTGTTCCAGATAGAGAACAAAGAAACTCTCTGGTTCGACAAATAGAAGAAAATTATGTGAAAATGTAGATCAACCTTGAGATTCAGCTTTATCTTAAGTTATCATACAAGCCCCTGCGTTAGTCTTGATATTGTATGAAGATTCAAGGAAAAGCATTGGTTATTGCTGTGGCCAAATGTACTGATAAACATTACATTATTCTTTTAGTAACAGCAATTGATTCAGACTGGTAACACTGAGAAAAATAAAGATCCCTCACTTTCTTCTTGACAAGTTCAAAGTCATCACTTACTGTGTTCAACAGATGCGAAGTTATTCTCAGTGTAAGACCAGACAGATGAATAGACATCTGGGGGAAAGAAAAGTACATATATAAGCACACAAGGTTTCAAAATATATCAAATGTAATAGGAGACGGATCATGATCAATAACATTCAGTTTACCAAAAATAATGTGATCACTTCCATACACAAGGAAATTAATTTTCTTGATATCTAAGAATTTGAGCCAGTGCTTAGAATTTATTTGTCATGTCTGTCATTCAGTCCAGTACAATTGTTCACATCTTTTCATCTTTTGTTCCCTTCCTTTTCCTGCCAAATTTTCACTTGGCAATCAGTCGAGACAAGTTGGTTGCCATCATATAATTAGCTGCACAGTTGGTTAACCAGCAGTTACTTGTATTTCTGTCCCATCTATTGCCACCAGCAGCCTTTCTTGTTCTAAAGGGAAGCAGTAGGCATCCCTGTAGATCTAGAAATAAATGGAGTACCAGGCCCTTGTCATTAGAAATAGGTCTGTCATTAAAATAACCAAAAAAAGGCTTTGCATTTAGAAACAGCCAATTAATAAGCAGGCGGAAATAATGCAGAAAATATCCTTATTCATAGAAAGATAGAAAGAACTGAAAATTTACGAGAACAATTTGAGATTAGTGAAGAAATGAGATGATATGCCAATTTTTTCACTCAAGCCGAGAAGTCCAATGAAGGACTGTAAATTATTTTAAGTGTAGACTTTTTTTCCACGTTTGCTTATGCATTTAATTGCAGGGAGTTTCCCCATATACTGATACAGTGTGATCTCTAAATGAGGAAGCAGGATATACTTTGCTTTTCGTGGACCAAGCAAAGTCTTCTGATTAAACCAAGATTTCATGTTACCGGATATGTTACAATAGCTGTGGGTAAAATAGGTCTTTAAAAGAGATTGATTGTTGGGGTTTTAGTGTAGGTTATAGTTCACAGAGTAACACTTCACAAAAGGCATCTCATTTAAAATGCAAGAGCTTTGCTGAAGCCAGACATTCAGGATCAAGTTGGCTCTGCAGAAGCAATGAAGAAAGCTGATCTGAGTCCAGGCTCAGAGGTACTGATAAGATCTTTCGACTATTGGGTTTGGAGATCTGGAAGAGGTCACGTGGTTTTTACAAGCAGAGAGAGAATAAACAAACAAATAATTTCTCTTTTGGGGAGAGAGAGATCAGTTCTACAGCTGGCAGCTTGTTGAAAAGCCCCATTTTGAAGATGTGTTGTGAGTTCTGAGTTCAGCCTGTTCAAACCCCTTCTAGTCCTTACAAGAGAAAATGGCTGACTATAGAGTGTTTCTTCTGAAATAAGGGAAATAAGAGGGAACTCTGTGGTGACCTGGATGAAGAGGTTATCATTTGGAAAACCCATGATGGGGCAAGTTTCTTCGGCAAGACGCTGAAGTGATTAATTGGAGGAAATCAGATTGTGTCCAACGAGCAACAAATATCTCTCTGAAACTATCAAGAACATTCCTGAGCAGTAACCATTTAACGTTCAGCACCAGACCCCATTGAAAATTCATAAATGTTAAATTATGTGCACAGTTTGAGAATTGCCTGATACTGGTGAACTTGGGGAAGTGAATGATGGGACAGTGAAACAGAGAACCTTCCTGAACATATACACATTACATATACATGTGTTTAGAATTAGAAGGTGGTTGTTAGGTCACGTTAATAATATGTTAAAGTTTGATTTTGTTATCATGCTTAAAGAAAATCAAAAGCAACTTTTGTTTCAGTTACCATTGGTCTTGATGAATTTCTATTGCTGCTGGGTTTTGGGGTCCTCTGGGCTTGTAACACTTCATCACATACAAAATGTGTACATGGATGTCACTAGTGTGTTACATATGTAAACAGTGGCTTTGTTAAGTCATTGAGAAAGCAGGGATTTCCAAAGCCACAGCAGGTGGCTGTATGCTCCACCTAACTTGAGCAGACAGCCAAAGAGAAACAGAAACGGGAATTGTGGCAGTTTTCTCTATCAATTGCAAGAAGGACACAGATTGCTGAATGGGGCTTGCATCACCCAAACATTCTCCACTTTATTTCTGGATCAAGAATGGACAATGATGCACCAATCACCAAAGGGGCAGGGTAGAAAATGTGCCCAACACGCCCCTCATCCTAATGGATGGATCTGACCTGGTCAAACCACATTTATGTGTGGCCAAGATGTAGTACCATTGCCTCCAATTCCTTAGAAGCCTAATTCTGTCTCTTAAAAAAAAATTTTATAGGTACACCACAGAAAGAATCCTGTCCACAACTTGGTAAGGGGACTGGTCTGGCCAAGACCACAAGAAATTGTGAATGCAGCTCAGACCACTGCGTAAAATAACCTTTCCTCCATCATCTCTGTACACTTCCTTGGGAAAGCAGCCAACATAATAAAAGACTCACTGGGCATACTTTTCTCGACCCCTCCTATTGGGCAGAAGATGTATGAGCTTGAAAACGATCCACCAGATTCAAGTTCAGTTTCTTCCCCACTGTTATCAAACTATTGATTGGACCTCTCATTAGTAAAATGATTTTGCTGCTTTTGTACTGTTTTTAAACTAAAGTTTTGCCTCAGTAACAAACTGTGCACTTTTGATTTATTTAACACATTCACTTGTACCCAAGGATAGGTTGACTATCCTGGAGTTCAACAGATTCAAAACAAATGAAAGTTCCATGTAAAACAAAGTTCCTTCATTATCTTTCTGTACACATGAGATACAAATATTGAATTTGTGTGACTGCATGAAGTGTGCATAGACCCTGGACACCAAAACCCCTCTCCCTCCCTCCAAAGAAGATTGCTGTGAAACTTTACATTCAGTTACACCATATTGTACAACCGAACACTTCGTAAAAGGCATGCAGTATAAATTGGACTGTATGTCATCTACACAAAATGTGCTCAAGTAAAGATGATTAATTCTGATGGATTCTTCATCACCAGGGGTTTCAAAGGAGCAAGTAGAAGTTGCAAGACTTCCCATCAAATCCTTTTTGCATCGGTTTACACTCAGCACCAAGAGGAACGAGACCAACCCCTCCGAGTTCTAGAACATGCATTTCCAAGGACTGGAGAGGATGCAGAATTTGTCAAATTCTTGTCAAACAGCACCAACTCCACAGCCCATTCCCAGAAATATATTCAAAGCCAACACTAACTGCTTCTGGAAATTTATAAACTTACAGAAAGTTACTCTCAGACCTACTCAAAATCTGCTGGCCCTTCCAAAGCAAGGAACTGACTGTGACTTAATGTTGTAGATGAGAACAAGCTTGATGGGGGCTAGGAGTGAGGTGGTCAGGTGAGGCGAGGGGGGGGGGGGGGGAGTGTTGTGACAACGAGGCTGGAGGAGAGAGGGATGCAGTGGCAATAAAGTCATCCCCAAACGATGTGCCCTGCACTCCTTTGGACTCAGACAAAGATGTCTGGGGTGGGGGGGGGGGGGAAATTACGTTGTCTGGGCAGTGTAAGGCCTCCTTACACTTTGCCCTGTCATGTGGCCTGAAGAGGTCATTTCAGTCTCAGCATGGGGTGAAAGTACCACACAGAAGACAGCAGTTATGGGTTACAAGTCCTGACTCAATTGGCATAGAGCTGGACACCACAGGTTGTCTTCGTTGGTGGGAGGGGCCATCACGTCCCACTGGTCTGCTACCACCCACCTTAAGCCGAGCACCCCTTGGCCAATAAGGTGTTGACCCGCCAAAATCTGCCTGCTTCAGTGGGTCTCTGGAGTTTAGAGTCTTTGCACAAGCAGATTGCCAACCTCACACCAGACAAACCACAAGAAAACAAAGACTCCAGCTTTTCAAATCGCAACTTTGAACGTGAGAACTTGGTGTCCAGGATTGACAGATGACCTCAAAGAAGTTGATTATGTCTGTAAGTTGGCAGTTATTGACCTTGAGCTACACAGAATAAAAATGGACGTAACAGCCTTGCAGGAGACCAGACTCCCAGACAGCAGTACCCTAAAGGAGGAACACTGTACCTTCTTTTGGCAAGGAAAGAGCACCGAGTCCAGAGAGCATGTATAGGCTTTGCCAATAAGAAACGCACTGCTCTGTATGGTCGAACCTCCAGGAAATGGTACAGAGAGAATCATCAATCTGTGTCTCTCGTCCTCAGAGGGACCTGTAAATATCATCTGTGTCTACACCCCCACACTGTGCTCAGCAGCCGAAATCAAGGACCAATTCTACAAGTCACTTGATGTTGGGTCAGTGGCATACCCAAGTCAAAGCATGTTATCCTCCTGGGTGATCTGAATGAAAGGATTGGTACAGACCTGAATCTTGTCCATCTACTCTTGGACATCATGGCATGGGGAAGATGAACCAAAACTCCTAGAGTTTTGCTGCTACCACAACTTGTGTCACCAACACCTTCTTCCAGAACAAGGTGTGCCACAAAGTGTCATGAAGACACCCCAGATCAAAACAATGACACCTGGTCATTGTCAGACGTGATTCACTGAACTGCATCACCACCACCAGAGCGTTCCGCCGGAGCATTCCACCAGAGCGTCCACAAGACATGGTGATTGTAATAAACACACCGAAATGCTAGAGGAACTCAGCCAGTCTTTTCACCATCTATGAGAGACAAAGCCCCTTTCAAACAGTGCAGCCAGCCTTTGAATGTCAATCCTCCCATAATTTAAAAGGTGCTTCACCTTTGCCCCAGTGATTGCACCTGGGTCCCAGGAGGGCAACCCAGGTGCTGCAGTTTAGAAGGGGCTAAAGAGGTGTCGTTGATGTTTCGGGACTGAGCCCTTTCTCAAGGAATAAGCAGAATAATGCAGACCATCTAAACGTGTTCATTGGATGGATGAGGGACCGCACTAGAGGGTGCAGAGAGGAGGTCGAACCTGGCGTTTGGGAGAGGTTTTTGAAATAAAAAGCAACACTGGGGCCAAGTTCAGATCAGCCCGTGTGTGTGTGTGTGTGTGTGTGTGTGTGTGTGTGTGTGTGTGTGTGTGTGTGTGTGTGTGTGTGTGTGTGTGTGTGTGTGTGTGTGTGTGTGTGTGTGTGTGTGTGTGTGTGTGTGTGTGTGTGTGAGACGCCCGGGCCCGACCCAGGGTCCCTCCATGTGTCCCGGACCGTCACTAGCGTGTAGTTACACCAGAGTCGCCAACGAACCCGGCAATAACACCCCCACCCTCCCCAATTATAACCAACTTATTGGAGCTGCTGGACCGGTCACTTCGCAGGTTCGACTGGAAAATCCCGTCATTTATTAGGCAGGAAGTGAACGGGCCGAACGATCCCGTCGCGGGGAAACAGAAGCAAATGAACTGGCGGGGGGGGGGGGTCAGCGGGGTCCGGGCGGGGGGAGGGGGTCAGCGGGGTCCGGGCGGGGGGAGGGGGTCAGCGGGGTGCGGGCGGGGGGAGGGGGTCAGCGGGGTGCGGGCGGGGGGAGGGGGTCAGCGGGGTGCGGGCGGGGGGAGGGGGTCAGCGGGGTGCGGGCGGGGGGAGGGGGTCAGCGGGGTGCGGGCGGGGGGAGGGGGTCAGCGGGGTGCGGGCGGGGGGAGGGGGTCAGCGGGGTGCGGGCGGGGGGAGGGGGTCAGCGGGGTGCGGGCGGGGGGAGGGGGTCAGCGGGGTGCGGGCGGGGGGAGGGGGTCAGCGGGGTGCGGGCGGGGGGAGGGGGTCAGCGGGGTGCGGGCGGGGGGAGGGGGTCAGCGGGGTGCGGGCGGGGGGAGGGGGTCAGCGGGGTGCGGGCGGGGGGAGGGGGTCAGCGGGGTGCGGGCGGGGGGAGGGGGTCAGCGGGGTGCGGGCGGGGGGAGGGGGTCAGCGGGGTGCGGGCGGGGGGAGGGGGTCAGCGGGGTGCGGGCGGGGGGAGGGGGTCAGCGGGGTGCGGGCGGGGGGAGGGGGTCAGCGGGGTGCGGGCGGGGGGAGGGGGTCAGCGGGGTGCGGGCGGGGGGAGGGGGTCAGCGGGGTGCGGGCGGGGGGAGGGGGTCAGCGGGGTGCGGGCGGGGGGAGGGGGTCAGCGGGGTGCGGGCGGGGGGAGGGGGTCAGCGGGGTGCGGGCGGGGGGAGGGGGTCAGCGGGGTGCGGGCGGGGGGAGGGGGTCAGCGGGGTGCGGGCGGGGGGAGGGGGTCAGCGGGGTGCGGGCGGGGGGAGGGGGTCAGCGGGGTGCGGGCGGGGGGAGGGGGTCAGCGGGGTGCGGGCGGGGGGAGGGGGTCAGCGGGGTGCGGGCGGGGGGAGGGGGTCAGCGGGGTGCGGGCGGGGGGAGGGGGTCAGCGGGGTGCGGGCGGGGGGAGGGGGTCAGCGGGGTGCGGGCGGGGGGAGGGGGTCAGCGGGGTGCGGGCGGGGGGAGGGGGTCAGCGGGGTGCGGGCGGGGGGAGGGGGTCAGCGGGGTGCGGGCGGGGGGAGGGGGTCAGCGGGGTGCGGGCGGGGGGAGGGGGTCAGCGGGGTGCGGGCGGGGGGAGGGGGTCAGCGGGGTGCGGGCGGGGGGAGGGGGTCAGCGGGGTGCGGGCGGGGGGAGGGGGTCAGCGGGGTGCGGGCGGGGGGAGGGGGTCAGCGGGGTGCGGGCGGGGGGAGGGGGTCAGCGGGGTGCGGGCGGGGGGAGGGGGTCAGCGGGGTGCGGGCGGGGGGAGGGGGTCAGCGGGGTGCGGGCGGGGGGAGGGGGTCAGCGGGGTGCGGGCGGGGGGAGGGGGTCAGCGGGGTGCGGGCGGGGGGAGGGGGTCAGCGGGGTGCGGGCGGGGGGAGGGGGTCAGCGGGGTGCGGGCGGGGGGAGGGGGTCAGCGGGGTGCGGGCGGGGGGAGGGGGTCAGCGGGGTGCGGGCGGGGGGAGGGGGTCAGCGGGGTGCGGGCGGGGGGAGGGGGTCAGCGGGGTGCGGGCGGGGGGAGGGGGTCAGCGGGGTGCGGGCGGGGGGAGGGGGTCAGCGGGGTGCGGGCGGGGGGAGGGGGTCAGCGGGGTGCGGGCGGGGGGAGGGGGTCAGCGGGGTGCGGGCGGGGGGAGGGGGTCAGCGGGGTGCGGGCGGGGGGAGGGGGTCAGCGGGGTGCGGGCGGGGGGAGGGGGTCAGCGGGGTGCGGGCGGGGGGAGGGGGTCAGCGGGGTGCGGGCGGGGGGAGGGGGTCAGCGGGGTGCGGGCGGGGGGAGGGGGTCAGCGGGGTGCGGGCGGGGGGAGGGGGTCAGCGGGGTGCGGGCGGGGGGAGGGGGTCAGCGGGGTGCGGGCGGGGGGAGGGGGTCAGCGGGGTGCGGGCGGGGGGAGGGGGTCAGCGGGGTGCGGGCGGGGGGAGGGGGTCAGCGGGGTGCGGGCGGGGGGAGGGGGTCAGCGGGGTGCGGGCGGGGGGAGGGGGTCAGCGGGGTGCGGGCGGGGGGAGGGGGTCAGCGGGGTGCGGGCGGGGGGAGGGGGTCAGCGGGGTGCGGGCGGGGGGAGGGGGTCAGCGGGGTGCGGGCGGGGGGAGGGGGTCAGCGGGGTGCGGGCGGGGGGAGGGGGTCAGCGGGGTGCGGGCGGGGGGAGGGGGTCAGCGGGGTGCGGGCGGGGGGAGGGGGTCAGCGGGGTGCGGGCGGGGGGAGGGGGTCAGCGGGGTGCGGGCGGGGGGAGGGGGTCAGCGGGGTGCGGGCGGGGGGAGGGGGTCAGCGGGGTGCGGGCGGGGGGAGGGGTCAGCGGGGTGCGGGCGGGGGAGGGGGTCAGCGGGGTGCGGGCGGGGGGAGGGGGTCAGCGGGGTGCGGGCGGGGGAGGGGGTCAGCGGGGTGCGGGCGGGGGGAGGGGGTCAGCGGGGTGCGGGCGGGGGGAGGGGGTCAGCGGGGTGCGGGCGGGGGGAGGGGGGTCAGCGGGGTGCGGGCGGGGGGAGGGGGTCAGCGGGGTGCGGGCGGGGGGAGGGGTCAGCGGGTGCGGGCGGGGGGAGGGGGTCAGCGGGGTGCGGGCGGGGGGAGGGGGTCAGCGGGGTGCGGGCGGGGGGAGGGGGTCAGCGGGGTGCGGGCGGGGGGAGGGGGTCAGCGGGGTGCGGGCGGGGGAGGGGGTCAGCGGGGTGCGGGCGGGGGAGGGGGTCAGCGGGGTGCGGGCGGGGGGAGGGGGTCAGCGGGGTGCGGGCGGGGGGAGGGGGTCAGCGGGGGTGCGGGCGGGGGGAGGGGGTCAGCGGGGTGCGGGCGGGGGGAGGGGGTCAGCGGGGTGCGGGCGGGGGGAGGGGTCAGCGGGGTGCGGGGCGGGGGGAGGGGGTCAGCGGGGTGCGGGCGGGGGGAGGGGGTCAGCGGGGTGCGGGCGGGGGGAGGGGGGTCAGCGGGGTGCGGGCGGGGAGGGGGTCAGCGGGGTGCGGGCGGGGGGAGGGGGTCAGCGGGGTGCGGGCGGGGGGAGGGGGTCAGCGGGGTGCGGGCGGGGGGAGGGGGTCAGCGGGGTGCGGGCGGGGGGAGGGGGTCAGCGGGGTGCGGGCGGGGGGAGGGGGTCAGCGGGGTGCGGGCGGGGGGAGGGGGTCAGCGGGGTGCGGGCGGGGGGAGGGGGTCAGCGGGGTGCGGGCGGGGGGAGGGGGTCAGCGGGGTGCGGGCGGGGGGAGGGGGTCAGCGGGGTGCGGGCGGGGGGAGGGGGTCAGCGGGGTGCGGGCGGGGGGAGGGGGTCAGCGGGGTGCGGGCGGGGGGAGGGGGTCAGCGGGGTGCGGGCGGGGGGAGGGGGTCAGCGGGGTGCGGGCGGGGGGAGGGGGTCAGCGGGGTGCGGGCGGGGGGAGGGGGTCAGCGGGGTGCGGGCGGGGGGAGGGGGTCAGCGGGGTGCGGGCGGGGGGAGGGGGTCAGCGGGGTGCGGGCGGGGGGAGGGGGTCAGCGGGGTGCGGGCGGGGGGAGGGGGTCAGCGGGGTGCGGGCGGGGGGAGGGGGTCAGCGGGGTGCGGGCGGGGGGAGGGGGTCAGCGGGGTGCGGGCGGGGGGAGGGGGTCAGCGGGGTGCGGGCGGGGGGAGGGGGTCAGCGGGGTGCGGGCGGGGGGAGGGGGTCAGCGGGGTGCGGGCGGGGGGAGGGGGTCAGCGGGGTGCGGGCGGGGGGAGGGGGTCAGCGGGGTGCGGGCGGGGGGAGGGGGTCAGCGGGGTGCGGGCGGGGGGAGGGGGTCAGCGGGGTGCGGGCGGGGGGAGGGGGTCAGCGGGGTGCGGGCGGGGGGAGGGGGTCAGCGGGGTGCGGGCGGGGGGAGGGGGTCAGCGGGGTGCGGGCGGGGGGAGGGGGTCAGCGGGGTGCGGGCGGGGGGAGGGGGTCAGCGGGGTGCGGGCGGGGGGAGGGGGTCAGCGGGGTGCGGGCGGGGGGAGGGGGTCAGCGGGGTGCGGGCGGGGGGAGGGGGTCAGCGGGGTGCGGGCGGGGGGAGGGGGTCAGCGGGGTGCGGGCGGGGGGAGGGGGTCAGCGGGGTGCGGGCGGGGGGAGGGGGTCAGCGGGGTGCGGGCGGGGGGAGGGGGTCAGCGGGGTGCGGGCGGGGGGAGGGGGTCAGCGGGGTGCGGGCGGGGGGAGGGGGTCAGCGGGGTGCGGGCGGGGGGAGGGGGTCAGCGGGGTGCGGGCGGGGGGAGGGGGTCAGCGGGGTGCGGGCGGGGGGAGGGGGTCAGCGGGGTGCGGGCGGGGGGAGGGGGTCAGCGGGGTGCGGGCGGGGGGAGGGGGTCAGCGGGGTGCGGGCGGGGGGAGGGGGTCAGCGGGGTGCGGGCGGGGGGAGGGGGTCAGCGGGGTGCGGGCGGGGGGAGGGGGTCAGCGGGGTGCGGGCGGGGGGAGGGGGTCAGCGGGGTGCGGGCGGGGGGAGGGGGTCAGCGGGGTGCGGGCGGGGGGAGGGGGTCAGCGGGGTGCGGGCGGGGGGAGGGGGTCAGCGGGGTGCGGGCGGGGGGAGGGGGTCAGCGGGGTGCGGGCGGGGGGAGGGGGTCAGCGGGGTGCGGGCGGGGGGAGGGGGTCAGCGGGGTGCGGGCGGGGGGAGGGGGTCAGCGGGGTGCGGGCGGGGGGAGGGGGTCAGCGGGGTGCGGGCGGGGGGAGGGGGTCAGCGGGGTGCGGGCGGGGGGAGGGGGTCAGCGGGGTGCGGGCGGGGGGAGGGGGTCAGCGGGGTGCGGGCGGGGGGAGGGGGTCAGCGGGGTGCGGGCGGGGGGAGGGGGTCAGCGGGGTGCGGGCGGGGGGAGGGGGTCAGCGGGGTGCGGGCGGGGGGAGGGGGTCAGCGGGGTGCGGGCGGGGGGAGGGGGTCAGCGGGGTGCGGGCGGGGGGAGGGGGTCAGCGGGGTGCGGGCGGGGGGAGGGGGTCAGCGGGGTGCGGGCGGGGGGAGGGGGTCAGCGGGGTGCGGGCGGGGGGAGGGGGTCAGCGGGGTGCGGGCGGGGGGAGGGGGTCAGCGGGGTGCGGGCGGGGGGAGGGGGTCAGCGGGGTGCGGGCGGGGGGAGGGGGTCAGCGGGGTGCGGGCGGGGGGAGGGGGTCAGCGGGGTGCGGGCGGGGGGAGGGGGTCAGCGGGGTGCGGGCGGGGGGAGGGGGTCAGCGGGGTGCGGGCGGGGGGAGGGGGTCAGCGGGGTGCGGGCGGGGGGAGGGGGTCAGCGGGGTGCGGGCGGGGGGAGGGGGTCAGCGGGGTGCGGGCGGGGGGAGGGGGTCAGCGGGGTGCGGGCGGGGGGAGGGGGTCAGCGGGGTGCGGGCGGGGGGAGGGGGTCAGCGGGGTGCGGGCGGGGGGAGGGGGTCAGCGGGGTGCGGGCGGGGGGAGGGGGTCAGCGGGGTGCGGGCGGGGGGAGGGGGTCAGCGGGGTGCGGGCGGGGGGAGGGGGTCAGCGGGGTGCGGGCGGGGGGAGGGGGTCAGCGGGGTGCGGGCGGGGGGAGGGGGTCAGCGGGGTGCGGGCGGGGGGAGGGGGTCAGCGGGGTGCGGGCGGGGGGAGGGGGTCAGCGGGGTGCGGGCGGGGGGAGGGGGTCAGCGGGGTGCGGGCGGGGGGAGGGGGTCAGCGGGGTGCGGGCGGGGGGAGGGGGTCAGCGGGGTGCGGGCGGGGGGAGGGGGTCAGCGGGGTGCGGGCGGGGGGAGGGGGTCAGCGGGGTGCGGGCGGGGGGAGGGGGTCAGCGGGGTGCGGGCGGGGGGAGGGGGTCAGCGGGGTGCGGGCGGGGGGAGGGGGTCAGCGGGGTGCGGGCGGGGGGAGGGGGTCAGCGGGGTGCGGGCGGGGGGAGGGGGTCAGCGGGGTGCGGGCGGGGGGAGGGGGTCAGCGGGGTGCGGGCGGGGGGAGGGGGTCAGCGGGGTGCGGGCGGGGGGAGGGGGTCAGCGGGGTGCGGGCGGGGGGAGGGGGTCAGCGGGGTGCGGGCGGGGGGAGGGGGTCAGCGGGGTGCGGGCGGGGGGAGGGGGTCAGCGGGGTGCGGGCGGGGGGAGGGGGTCAGCGGGGTGCGGGCGGGGGGAGGGGGTCAGCGGGGTGCGGGCGGGGGGAGGGGGTCAGCGGGGTGCGGGCGGGGGGAGGGGGTCAGCGGGGTGCGGGCGGGGGGAGGGGGTCAGCGGGGTGCGGGCGGGGGGAGGGGGTCAGCGGGGTGCGGGCGGGGGGAGGGGGTCAGCGGGGTGCGGGCGGGGGGAGGGGGTCAGCGGGGTGCGGGCGGGGGGAGGGGGTCAGCGGGGTGCGGGCGGGGGGAGGGGGTCAGCGGGGTGC
The DNA here is from genome assembly GCF_036971445.1 of Narcine bancroftii. Taxonomy (NCBI): domain Eukaryota; kingdom Metazoa; phylum Chordata; class Chondrichthyes; order Torpediniformes; family Narcinidae; genus Narcine; species Narcine bancroftii. The sequence continues at coordinate 1,655,018 of NC_091475.1, read as the reverse complement.
GGGCGGGGGGAGGGGGTCAGCGGGGTGCGGGCGGGGGGAGGGGGTCAGCGGGGTGCGGGCGGGGGGAGGGGGTCAGCGGGGTGCGGGCGGGGGGAGGGGGTCAGCGGGGTGCGGGCGGGGGGAGGGGGTCAGCGGGGTGCGGGCGGGGGGAGGGGGTCAGCGGGGTGCGGGCGGGGGGAGGGGGTCAGCGGGGTGCGGGCGGGGGGAGGGGGTCAGCGGGGTGCGGGCGGGGGGAGGGGGTCAGCGGGGTGCGGGCGGGGGGAGGGGGTCAGCGGGGTGCGGGCGGGGGGAGGGGGTCAGCGGGGTGCGGGCGGGGGGAGGGGGTCAGCGGGGTGCGGGCGGGGGGAGGGGGTCAGCGGGGTGCGGGCGGGGGGAGGGGGTCAGCGGGGTGCGGGCGGGGGGAGGGGGTCAGCGGGGTGCGGGCGGGGGGAGGGGGTCAGCGGGGTGCGGGCGGGGGGAGGGGGTCAGCGGGGTGCGGGCGGGGGGAGGGGGTCAGCGGGGTGCGGGCGGGGGGAGGGGGTCAGCGGGGTGCGGGCGGGGGGAGGGGGTCAGCGGGGTGCGGGCGGGGGGAGGGGGTCAGCGGGGTGCGGGCGGGGGGAGGGGGTCAGCGGGGTGCGGGCGGGGGGAGGGGGTCAGCGGGGTGCGGGCGGGGGGAGGGGGTCAGCGGGGTGCGGGCGGGGGGAGGGGGTCAGCGGGGTGCGGGCGGGGGGAGGGGGTCAGCGGGGTGCGGGCGGGGGGAGGGGGTCAGCGGGGTGCGGGCGGGGGGAGGGGGTCAGCGGGGTGCGGGCGGGGGGAGGGGGTCAGCGGGGTGCGGGCGGGGGGAGGGGGTCAGCGGGGTGCGGGCGGGGGGAGGGGGTCAGCGGGGTGCGGGCGGGGGGAGGGGGTCAGCGGGGTGCGGGCGGGGGGAGGGGGTCAGCGGGGTGCGGGCGGGGGGAGGGGGTCAGCGGGGTGCGGGCGGGGGGAGGGGGTCAGCGGGGTGCGGGCGGGGGGAGGGGGTCAGCGGGGTGCGGGCGGGGGGAGGGGGTCAGCGGGGTGCGGGCGGGGGGAGGGGGTCAGCGGGGTGCGGGCGGGGGGAGGGGGTCAGCGGGGTGCGGGCGGGGGGAGGGGGTCAGCGGGGTGCGGGCGGGGGGAGGGGGTCAGCGGGGTGCGGGCGGGGGGAGGGGGTCAGCGGGGTGCGGGCGGGGGGGGAGGGGCGGCCCGATCCGTTTCACTTTACTCACTGCATCCTTCACCCCGTAGCCGTAGCGCCCGTCCGCCGCGCCCTGGTCCCGGATCACCGCTCTGGTCCGGCGGCCCGTGCAACGATGCCAGAAGCAAATGTAAAAGGCAGAGGCCGCCAGCACCAACCACATCAGCTCCATGCGGCCGGCGAAGGGTGAAGTTCAACTAGTGCGCGGACTCCGCTCCGCTCCTGGTTTTGCTCATTCCGGACCCTTGCTCAGTCAAGGGCCCGATCCTATTGACATATTGATCCGACCTGGACGAGGTTTAAAATCCACTCCGAGATCGAGAATCGAGCGAACCCGTTTCTCGCCCTTAAACCGAATCAGGCTCGGGCCCCGCTGGTTCTGGGCTGGGAACGTTCCCTCTGCCAGTGGGAGCGGAGAATGGGGGGAGGACACATGGTCCCAGTGGGGGGGGGGGGGGGGGGGGGTCCAGGCGGGACAAGTGGGGACACTCTCGTTCCAACTGATGACAACAAGGGTTGGGGTTATTCTAAGATGCATAAAGGACAGGAGGAAAACTGGTACACAGCAAGGGGACATGTTCAAGCTCCTTGTCACAGGAACCCGAGAGGTCACTTCATACACGGTACAATATCAAATAATGGTTGATGCCAACCATCATTGCATCTGCATCCCAATCTCACTTGCCTGTGTTACACACAGAAGATCCACAGACAGCTGTGTGACACTGGCGACGTGAGGCAGATGTGCTGAGGGATCAAGACTATAATGGATCACAGGTCAACCTTGTGAGTTAAGGACAATGACGCCTCCTTTCTGGAGCATTGAACGGTTTGATGAGAAGAGCAGGATGATGCCAAAGAAAGTTCTGTATCTCCCTGATGAACAGGCCCCTTGTATAGCCAGGCAAAGGTGAGCAGAATCTTAGCTAAGGTGAACACACACAAGGCAGTAGATCAGACAACATACTTGGTCAGGTACTGAAGGTCTACACAGAGCATATGAGGAGGTCAAGGACATCTTCAACACATGTAGCAGTCCATCAATCCTGCAGGATTCAAGACAGCCTGGTACCCAACAGGCCTCAATAACCGTGGCAGTGCCTCCTCCATTATAACACTGAGAGTTTGGTGAAGGAACACATCAAAGCGCAGCTCCCAGAGATGCTGGACACATTTCAATTTGCTTATAGAAGAATCTGTTCCACAGACAATGCTACAGCCGTGTTGCTTCACTTCATCCTGGCCCACCTGGAGAATGATGCCCCATACGCCAGGCTGCAGTTCATTGACTTCAACTCGGCATTTAATACGATCATGCCCCAGTGACTGGTGGGGAAGCTGTCCTCGCTGGGACTCAACACTCCTCTCTGTAACGGAATTGTTGACTTACTATCAGAAAGACCTGTCTGTCCATCACATTGAGCACTGGTGCACCTCCGGGGGGGGGGGGGGGGGTGTTCAGCCCACTCCCATTCATGCTACTGACCCAGGTCTGCATCCAACAGTGTTGTCAAGTTTGCAAATGACACGACTGTAGTTGACATCATCAGCAAAAACAATGAGTCACACTACTGTTATGAGCCCAGAAGACCCCAAAACCAAACAGCGATAGAAATTCATTAAGACAAATAGTTACTTAAACAACAGTGGCTTTTAATTATCTTTAAACATGAAAACAGGATCAAACTTATAGCTATTACTATTAACCTAACAACCCCCTTCTAGTTCTAAACACACGTGTTTGAAATGTGTATACAAGTTTAGAAAAGTTATTTGATTCACAGTCTAATCTCACTTCTCATTTCTCCAAGTTTACTGGTTGTAGCCAATTCTTATAGCATGCACAGAATTTAACATTTATGAATTTCACCAGGCTTTGGTGCTTGAAAGGTAAATGGTTACCAGTCAGGAAGGTTCTTGTCAGTTTTCAGATAGAGATTTGTTTCTCATTGGACACCCACAACTGATTCCTTCTGATCAGCCACTTCAGTGTCTTGCCAAAGAAACTTGCCCCATCAGGCTTTTGCAGATGATAACGTTTTTCTTTCAGGTCACCACAGATTTCCTTTTTGTTTCCCTTATTTCTAGTGAAACATTATGCAGCCAGTCCTCTCCTCTTGTTTGGACCACAAGGGCTTTGACCAGGCTGAACTAAGAATTCACAACCTGTCTTCAACATGGTTTTTTTCCATGTTTGCCAGCTTGTCCTGTTCCAGTCCCAGCTGCTGAACTGCAGAACTGAATTCTTTCTCCCTCTCTCAGAGAAAACCACATGATCCTCCTAGAACAGCAAATTGCACTCAGACTGTAGCACCAGACCTAAGCTTCCATTTATCTATTGCTTTCCAAAACAATAATCCATTACCCCACAGCATCTCGAATTAACACCTACTTGAAGTCCTTATAGGCATTCTTCAAAGTTTGTGCAAAGACACCCGGACCCTGGACTGTCTGGCTTGAGCATAGCTCTGGCATTTTAAATGAGATCTGTTTTGAAGTGTTTGTATGTGACCTACTCAAAAAAACCCCTGCCCCAATACATCTCCTTTAAAATACGTTTATATATAATATAAAATATAACAATCTATCACACTATGGGGGGGGAAAGATGGAAGATCTTGTGAAATGATGTGAGTGTAACAACCTCAATCCCAACATGAACAAGACGAAGGAGGACCAGGAATGATCACCCAACACTACACATCAACAGCTCTGTAGTGGAGAGGGTGGAGAGCACTGTTCATTGGAGTTCACTTAACTAACGTGGACAATCAACATCTCCTCACGTATCAGGAAGGCACAACAGCAACTACACTTCCTGATAAGGCTGAAGTGGGCAAGGCTACCGGCCACCATTATGTCAACCTTCCACAGGAGCTCTATCAAGAGCGTCCTGGCCACTGCATCACAGTGTGGTCAGGTTGCTGCAGAGAAATGGGTCAGAGGTCAATCCACAGAACCACAAGAGTGGCAGAGAGGCATCGTACTAAATGCCGAGCTGAAGTCAATGAACTGCACCCTGGCGTATGGGGCATCTTTCTACAGGTGGGCCAGGATGAAGTGAAGCAACACGTCTGTAGCATTGTCTGTGGAACAGTTTCTCTCTCCACCCCCTCCCCCCACCTTCATCGATGTGATCTACCATGAACATTGTCTGAAGAGAGTGTACAAAATCATTGAGGACCCCTTCCACCCTGTAAACAGCAATTTTCAGCTATTCTCTTTCGGAAAGGGATACAGGAGTATCACAGCCAGCACCACCAGGCTGAAGAACAGGCAGTGAGAATGCTGAACGACCAAAGGAACTGCTCACACTAACCCTGTGAGACTCTTATATTCATGAAAAATACTTATTTATTTGTACAGAGGTAAACTTGGCATGTATATGCATTGATTGTCTGTATATGTGTTATGTCTGGTTGTGTCTGTGTATTTTGCATTGAGGACTGGAGAATGCTTTTTCATTTGAGCAGAGCTCTGGCATTTTAAATGAGATCTGTTGTGCAACCACATGACAATAAACTTGTTATACTTGTGGCCTCTCTGCCTGTCTAGAATATTGTGGATTGCGGGTGGTCTCATGTCATCTTTGTCCAAAACTTGTTCATAAGCCACATCATCTGTCAATCAAGGTTGGACTCTAGCTACCCATTAGTGCACACCTTGCCATTGGTTCGGTTAAATTACCTAGGGTCATTATTGGCTAGGCGCCCAATTCAGAACTGTATATAACATCAACGCACACTACATTCTTTCTCTCTGCCTCATGGTCCAAGCCAAGTTGATACTGTAGGCATCGTTGGAAGTGTCATAGGTAAGGTATGCATATTGTGACAATCATTTGGACAACATGGAGATGCCGTTTTCTGACTCGTTCAATGAAAAGTCTGTTCTAAAGTAGCATTGAGTTTTTCACTGTTTATTACAATTTTATGCATTAAGAATTTTGATAAACAATTAAATTATACTTAAACCAGACAATAAAACATTAATACCTACAAAAGAATGGGATCTCCATGTTGTCCAAGTGATTATAAAGGAAAATAGCCACAATGTTTAGTCAAAGAATTATCTGTTCCATTTTCATGTCCCCTGATTCTAAACAGTACAAAAGCAAATTCAAAACTAAACAATCTCTCTAAGATAGTGAAAAACCCAGGTGTAACCTTGCTGGGAGACTTACTATGGAGACACTTAAAGAATACGAAAACAATCTTGAAAGCCATAAACATAATCTGCTTGTAAGAAATACTTTGTAACCCTTACAGTGCACTAAGATGAGCTGTTGTTCTGCGATAGATCACTGCTTACAGAGAGCCACACCCCCTTTGGTACAGGGATCCAGGAGTGTGTGTAAATATCCTGTCTGTAGCGTGTGTACACACTTGTGAGTGTGTAGAGAATAGGCAGGCACTGGGATCAAAGTCCAACCTGGGTTCAATGTGAATGTCTGTCGTTATTTAGTAATAAAATAATTGTCACGTTTGACATTCTCCCGTTTGTCTCCTGTGTGTTCATTAAAGCTACTTCTGTCCAGACTCGTACTTCTGTGAAATGGGATTGTCACTGTAAGGGACTGAATGGTCACAGTTAACATTTAACACAAGCAAAACACCAGCCATAGCCCAGCGATAATCCTATACACTGGAAGAACGGAGGGAAGGTTTGTTACAGTCTGTTCCAGAATTTGATGCATTTGCAAAGACGTTGTGATTTTGCAAGGGGGAACCATTCTGACGACTGAAGAGAAAACAGCTTTTTGAAGCAGCTCTTGTGGTCAGACATTTCGTGGAATTCTGAGCAAAGCTGGCTCTGTGAATAACTGGGCCTTTTTGGTGGATTAACCTGTGCCAGGAGGGTCTTTTTGGGAAGCAAAATGCTTCTTTTTGATTGTGACTAACAGTGAAGGTCACTTGGAGTTTCCAGGGTCTTGGAAACTTTGTGGAGGCCACCTCGTTCACATCTTGCCTACAAAAGGACCAGGAGTGTTATGTCCACAGATTGTGTGGATGGACATTTCTTCAAAGGCAACACAAGGAGAATTTGTGAGTCTGTAGTAGCCGCAACTCCAGTCTTCTCATCAGTTTAACATTAATTCTGGGCATCACTGAATTTAAATGACTAAACTTTGAAGTAACTTTCTAGAGCTTGGCCTGGACTGTAATGGTTTGGGTATCTCACACACACATTTGCCTGCACATTGTTGGGGATAGATTTAGTGTTAAGGATAGCTTAAAAGTTAAGACTTTAGTGCAAGAGTTGGAAATAAAATGTGTTTTAGCATTATACATTGTCTGTTTCACTGTCTATAGCTGCTCTTTACATTTGGTTCACAACACTGGGATTGTAAGAGTGTTACACTAACAATCCTCCATCCAGGAGGATGATCAATTTACTTGAAACTGGACAGAATTGGAAAAGCATGATGCTCTTTGAACTAGAAAGTGAGGTCACATATTTTTAAGATTCACTCATTGAATTTTTTCTTGCATGCCATGAAGTAATTACTAGGAAAACCAACAAGATTTCAATAATTGAAAACAGCTGGCAATTTTTTTAAAAAGCAAAAGCTTAAAAAAATGGTGCACACTTGAAACCAAATACAACAAAAGTCCTAAACCCAGACCACTCAGGAAATGGGTTAGTCCAGATTTTCCAGATTCTTAGGCAGTAATTTAAAATTCAAATTTAAGAAGATTGAAGAGATGAAAAGGTAAATTTATAGTTTATTAATGAAACATTTTCATATAAAGAAGAAAAAATATTTGTTCATTCATTTCCATGACTTCTGTGCATTTGTGGTGCATACACATACACACAAACACAAGCCCACTAAAAAAACAGGACCTCCAAGGTAGTAATCTCTGGATTGCTGCTGGTGCCACGCGCTAGTGAGGGTAGAAATAGGAGGATGAATGCGTGGCTAAAGAGATGGTGCAGGGGGCAAGGGACAAGATTTCTGGATCATTGGGATCTCTTCTGGGGATGGTCAGACCTATACAAAAGGGACAGACTCCACTTGAACTGGAGGGGGACCAATGTGCTGGCAAGCAGATTTGCTAGAGCTGTGGGGGAAGGTTTAAACTAGTTTGGCAGGGGGGTGGGGAACAGAGTGTGAGAGCAGAGTCAAGGGAGCATGGCCACCTAGATAAGAATAAAAACGATAACAAAGGTAGGATGGAGATTAGGGTAGAAAGTAGAAAAGAGAATGTATGTGTGATAGTACAGATCTATCACCAATGTACATAGTGTATATAGTTACTGTATCTAGAGTGTGCTTACAGCGATTGGCCGAGAGCTAAGCCACGCCTATTGTCTGGGCCTTAAAGGGTTGTGTCCCTAGCCAGGTCGGATCATTCCGGACTGGTCAGCCACCTGTGAAGAGCTCCTGTCTTTTGCTAATAAAAGCCTTGGTTTGGATCAACAAGTCCTTGGTTCTTTCGACGAGGTCTACAATATGTGAGGGTCATTCTCTGAATTGCATATATTTTAATGCAAGAAGCATAGTGAACAAGGTAGACGAGCTTAGAGCATGGACAGATACTTGGGGTCACGATATGGTGGCAATTAGTGAGACCTGGCTACAAGAGGGGCAGGACTGGCAACTTAACTTTCCAGGATACATTTGTTTTAGATGTGATAGAGCAGGGGGTAAAAAAGGGGGAGGAGTTGCTCTGCTTGTTAAGGAGGACATTACTGCCGTGAGGTGGCAGGATGGTCTGGAGGGATCGTCCAGTGAGGCTGTTTGGGTGGAATTGAGGGGTGAAGGAGGCATGAGGGTGCTAATAGGGGTGTATTACAGACCACCAAATGGGCCAAGAAAATTAGAGGAACAAATGTGTAGGGAGATAACGTATATGTGTGAGAATCATAAGGTAGTGATCATGGGAGATTTTAACTTCCCTCACATTGATTGGGATACCCATACAGTTAGAGGGCTGGATGGGCTAGAGTTCATTAAATGTGTTCAAGATTGTTTTCTAAATCAATTAGTAGAAGAACCGACTCGGGACGGTGTAATACTAGATCTCCTGTTAGGGAATGAGTTAGGTCAGGTATCGGACATTAATGTTGGAGAACAAATTGGGTCTAGTGATCATAACTCTGTTTTAGGGAAGAGCAAGGAGGGGCCTCAAGTTGAGGTTCTGGATTGGAGAAGAGCAAATTTCGAAGGAATAAGAAGGGATTTGGGGAGTATTGAGTGCGACAGGATATTTTCAGGTAAGGATGCAAATGAAAAATGGAGGATATTCAAAAAAGAAATTTTGAGGGTACAGAGTAGATATGTCCCAGTGAGGATCAAAGGAAAGGCTGGAAGTCATAGGGAGGCTTGGTTTTCGAGGAATATTGGAAATTTGGTTAGGAGAAAAAGGGAGGTGTACAAGAGGTATAAAGAGCAGGGAGCTGAGAGTTTGAAGGAGGACTACAAGGAGTGTAGAAGGAATCAAGAAAGAAATTAGAAAGGCCAAAAAAAGGCACGAAGAGGCTTTGGCAGACAGAGTAAAAATAAATCCAAAGGGTTTCTATAGGTACATTAAAAGTAAAAGATTAGTGAGGGATAAAATTGGACCCCTTGTAGATAGCGAAGGTAGGCTGAGTGAGAAGTCAGAGGAAATGGGGGAAATTTTGAATGATTTCTTTGCCTCGGTATTCACTAGGGAAAAAAAAATTGAACCAGTTGAAGTAAAGAAAAATAGTGGGGAGGTCATGAAGCATATAAGGATAACCGAGGAGGTAGTGATGGCTGTGTTGAAAAAGATAAAGGTGGATAAATCTCCGGGACCGGACAAAATATTCCCAAGGACACTCAGGGAAGCTTGTGGACAGATAGTGGGGCCATTAACAGAGATATTTAGGATGTCACTGGTCACGGGGGTAGTGCCAAAGGATTGGAGGGTGGCGCATGTGGTTCCGCTGTTTAAAAAAGGGTCCAAATGTAAACCTGGAAATTATAGGCCCGTGAGTCTGACATCTGTGGTGGGTAAGTTGATGGAAAGTGTTCTGAGGGATGGTATTCACAAATATTTGGAGGTACAGGGATTGATAGGGAGTAATCAGCATGGTTTTGTCAGGGGTAGATCATGCTTGACAAACCTGATTGAGTTTTTCGAGGGGGTTACAAAAAAGGTTGATAAAGGGAAAGCTGTGGATGTTGTCTATTTAGACTTTAGTAAAGCTTTTGACAAAGTTCCCCACAGGAGGTTAGGAAAAAATATGGAGGCATTAGGTATAAATAAAGAGGTAGTGAAATGGATTCAGCAATGGTTGGATGGGAGGTGTCAGAGAGTAGTGGTAGAAAATTGTTTGTCCAATTGGAGGCCAGTGACTAGTGGAGTTCCTCAGGGATCGGTCCTCGGTCCACTATTGTTTGTTATATATATATTAACGATCTGGAAGTAGGGGTGGAGAATTGGATAAGCAAGTTTGCAGATGACACAAAGATTGGTGGTGTTGTTGTCAGTGAGGAAGATTACCGTAGATTAAAAGGTGATCTAGGAAGGCTGGAGGTGTGGGGTGAGAAATGGCTGATGGAATTTAATACAGATAAGTGTGAGGTGTTATATTTTGGAAAGGCAAATCTAAATAAGTCATATGCATTAAATGGTAGGCTATTGAGATGTGCAGAGCAACAAAGGGATTTAGGAGTTGTGGTAAATAGTACCCTCAAGGCTGATACTCAGGTAGATGGTGTGGTGAAGAAGGCATTTGGAATGTTGGCCTTCATAAATCAGAGTATTGAATTCAAGAGTAGGGAGGTTATGATGAAGTTGTACAAGGCATTGGTGAGGCCAAATTTGGAGTACTGTGTAGTTTTAGTCACCAAATTATAGAAAAGATATAAACAAAATAGAGAGAGTGCAGAGAAGGTTCATGAGAATGTTGACAGGATTTCAAGGTTTAAGTTACAGGGAAAGGTTGTGCAGACTGGGGCTTTTTTCTCTGGAGTGTAGAAGATTGAAAGGGGACTTGATAGAGGTGTTTAAGATTTTAAAAGGGACAGACAGAGTAAACATGGATAGGCTTTTTCCAATTAAGAGTGGGGGAGATTCAAACTAGAGGGCATGGTTTAAGATTGAAGGGGGAAAATTATAAGGGAAACATGAGGGGAAATTTCTTTACACAAAGGGAGGTGGGGATGTGGAATGAGCTTCCGACAGACATGGTCAAGGCAGGATCATTGGTTACATTTAAGGAAAGACTAGATAGTTACATGGATAGGAGAGGACTGGAGGAGTATGGACCAGGTGCTGGTCAGTGGGACTAGGAGGGTGGGGATTTGTTACAGCATGGACTAGTAGGGCCAAACTGGCCTGTTCTGTGCTGTAAGTGGTTATATGGTTAAATATAGAGTTTGAGAGTTTTCAAGAAGCCCAGATTCTTGTGTGGTCTGGATTTCTGGCCCCCAGATTTTTAGACTTTTCCTGTACATAGCAGACTAGTCACCATCTTACAGAAGGTCCCTAAAAAGGAATGTTCTGAGGAATGATTCTACCCAAAGTACTAACCAGAATGATCATCAGGAAACAGAGCAGCCAAATCCCCTATTTCAGGGCCAGTGACAAATTCCACAAGGTTTAAGACCTACCAACAACCAGGATTAGCTCAGGTTGATGAAAGTGAGGGTTCCTGGAAAAAAAAGGTTTCTGTGTAAAGATGCTGTCATTTCCAGGTAGTTACTAGTAAGTTCATTCTCATCTCCTCAGATTAGAAACTTCAGCACATTTCCCACAAGTCAGTAAGTAAGAACTAATAAAAACAGAGGTTTCTTGTAATGTCATTTCTCCTAAAATCATTGAAGAGGGAGAGCAATACAAATCAAAAAAAAATTACATCACAGCACATACCATGACTGAAATCTCCTGTGAAAATGAATCTAGAGATCCATTGTAATGATGTTTTCTTTAGTGAGCTACTGTGAAGTCTAGTACAAGACTAACACCTGCAGGCTGGCATGCTGGGTTTATATAGGCCACTGCTCCTGTCACATGGACAGGAAGTGACATCATCAGCCCAGATAAAAGCCTGTGTTGGCTGCAGGTCAGTTTCTCACAGTCCATCTGCCATTTTGGAAGCTGGCTTGCCTGCTGGTAAGTGGGTCACCACTCTGTACCTCCTCCTACCCCATTCCTTTAAACCATGAATCAGGTAACAATCTGTTTTGACTATTTGACTACTTAAAATAATTCACTGGCATTGTTTAAAAAAAATCACCAGCAAATGAGTGTCCCCTCAACTCACAAAATACAACATCAGGAACTTCACTTTTTAGGTGTTTTTTCAAATGTTCTAATTACAGTAAGAACTAATTACTTTAAGATTACAGTAATTACAGTAAGAACTAATTACTTTTTACCCCCTCCATAAATCTTCATCCGCGAAGCCAAGCCAAAGAATTACAGTAAGAATGAAGTTGGTCTTTTCTACCCTAACATTGTGCTTCCTGCAGCACCACTGGATTTTATTACCTTTCTATGCGGCTCAGGGTCCAGGACCAGGGGAGGTCGTTGAAGTGTCATGGTGGCAAGGAGTCATTTCCTGTCTCTTTGCTTCAAGTTGTTGGTTTTACTGTGTTTGGGAGGAAGGATTTGAGAGACTGTAGCATCATTCAGCTGTGAGTCGAATAACCTGATCTGCATCAACTTTCTTTCTCGCCTTCCTCCTTCTTTGTCACACTTTTAGGCGACCTGTGGGCAGAAGGGTTGAGCACTACCTCTTACAGACAGGCAGAAGGGGACACCAGCTCGTGGTTGTGTGATTCTTCATAGCTAATGTTAAGACCACAGAACAATGGTTTAACAAGTAAACCACCTTCCTGTTTCCAGATGAACAGGGGCACGTGTAGAGATGCCAGCAGCAGTTTTATTTCCCCCTCCACCCCCCGCCCCATCCCACACCCATAATAGCAGGTTAAATGTGATAATTCCACATTTGTTTAATGTGTTTTTTAAGAAGTGTTCAAATTTAAATTTCTGCACGTGGTCCTGCAACTGGTTACCAGTTACATTAGCTATATTACCTATGCTTTGGAAAGCACGATATTTATATAGTGAAAGCCCTAGAATGCAGCACCTATGGGGATTGATAGATGCCGAATAAGTGCATGTTCTGGTTCCTTGAGGCTTACTCTTACAAGGCCTAACTAATAAACTGTAGTGAGTGGTGCAGTAAATAAAGCCCAACAGAAGTTGTCCATGAGCTGAACCAACAAAACTGTTTAATGGAATTGTCGCAGGAGTTTAGATAATTACAGTTGGCACAGTTGGCGCATTCACCATTGCCTGACCCCTGAGGTCACGTGTCTCCTTGAATTCTTTGAGCCCCCGGGAACTCCTGATCCTGCAGGGACCTGCAACTACGGATGGTGGTTTGATAATGGAGTGGTGCGGTTCCCCACATTAACGCCCCCCCACCCCGAACCGCAGATGACACTGCAATATCACCTATATGGCTAGGACAGGCCGGCGGATGCCCCCTACACTGGGGACCTGCCACCTGTACTGGCTGATCTAGGTCCACATGTGCCAGCTTAAGGCAATCTACCAAACATTTTTTGCCCGCTGCTAATGTTGGTAACAAACATGGAGCCATCATTCTGTACCACCTTGAAAGGGCCTTCATATTGTTGTTGTAACAGCGTCCTGTGTGCACCCTTGTACAGAAAAACATAAAGGCAGTCCTTGAGTTCAGGCAGAATGTATGAAATCGTAGACCATTTCAGGTGGTCGGTAGAGATGTGAGAGTACCCACCTTCTCCCTCAAGCATGTGAGTACCAGGAGATTCCTGCTGCCCATGTGAAGTTCCCTGGGACAGTTAGCAGGTGGGGGGGGGGGGGGGGGCTTCATAAACCAATTCTGCAGAGGATGTAGGTAGATCTTCCTTCGGTGCAGTATGGATGCCTAAAAGTACCCAAGGCAGTTCATCTATCCTCCACCACGAGCCTTGTTGTCCTAATCGAAGGGTGAGCCAAACTGTGTTGGTCGTCAAACACCCAACATTGCCATACAGCAGGTACAATGAGCCTTGGTTGGCCAGTGGATACGTCGCAAAGTAGGGAGGCATTTGCTAGTCCAAAGCGTATGTCTGTAGCCACCGTGCTACTCGGAAGAAACACACACACACACTAGTGTACTCAGGTTAAGCTCTGGTTTATTGGGAGCTCAAGCCTGATTTTTATACAGTTCACATTCCCACCATTTCCCCCTTTTACTGATGTCATGTCCACGTAACAAAAGTGGGTTTCCCTCACACGGCTATATTCCTACATAACACCTCCTTCCCCGCGCCCTGTCCCTGACTGTTGGCTGTGCAGCGGGGCCAGTGCCATTTTGAGGTTGCTGGCATTTAAACTGCTCTTGACGTCTGCCTACCTGTCTGCTTGTGGGCTGCACAGGCAACCGGCTTTGAGTTGGGCTCGCCACCTGGAGCACCGGCTTGATTGCTGTAGTAATGTGCTGCCACATGATCCTCCCCCAGTCCCGGTGCTGTTTCCCTTGGTGCCCGGAGGCAGAGTCTCTGCAGGCTTCGGTGGCCTGCCTCTCTGGCATGGTGCTGGTGTCTCGACGGGGACATGCCGGGTCCAGGTGTGCTGGCTTTAGCCTGTCCATGGTGAAAACCTCTGTCTTGCTTCTGACCTCCAGCTCGAACGTGGCTCCGTTGTTACCGATGACCTAGAATAGGCCCTCGTATGGCCTCTGCACCAGTTGGTGCAGAGTCACGTGCCCCCCGGCCACGGGGAAGTCCTGATCCCACAGGAGTCCGGAACTATGGACACGGGTTTGATAATGGAGTGGTGCGGTTCCTGCATTAAGAATAAAGAGTTTAAAAGACGAAAGTACTGTATTTACACTGAACAAACTTCGCTTGCATGAATATAAACCTTAAAGCATTTTACTTTACTTTCAGTGACATTTCTTGAAAACATTTAACTGTTGCTGAATCTGCTGGTTCCTCCCCTCCACGGAGCCACTGGAAAGACGAACAATAACCTAGATAATTAAACCCCCTCCCTCAGGTTTACAGATAAGCCTCTGACTGGGGCAACTCTTACTAATCGGGGATAGGGAGACCCTTTAAGAGAGTCACCTCGACAGCGAGCGGCACCGACCAGCTCTTCATCCTGGGCGATGCCATTGCTGTTTGACACAATTTTATTTAAACACCAGCTACGAGCAAAGCCCAACCAAGGCCTCCCTCCGCTGGCTGGATATTTGCTTCCATCTTCACCAAAGGTTTGTGTTACTTCAGAGAACATTTACAATTTTAAACTTGTGCATTTTTATCTATTATTTTATTCTTATTTAGTTTAATTTTTAAATTTTATTTTCTATTTTTTTTTGCCAGTTTCTTGAATTTTGGATACTAGGGGTTTTACTGTCATTGGGTAGAGTAGATTAATCCTGCAAAATAATGGAGATCCAAGGTTCACAGAAGATCAGGCGTATCCACTGACATGTAGCATTGAGGAAAACTGGTGAGGTTGAAGGTTATTAATTATGCAGAAAGGGTTTGAGTGGCGTGGATGGGTGTAATCACTTGGATGGTTTAAGCATGTCCTCCAACTGTGCACTAAAAGAATGTGCAGTCGGAGCACATTCCTCTGGCAGCCCAGCCCATCCTTTCTCTCTCCATCAGAGAGTAATTTAGCATTTGAGCGAAGAAGGATTTTTTTTTAAAATGAAATATTGCCAGTGCTCAGGGAAGGAAGAATATAATACTTGCTACGGCTTCAAGTAGAATTATACATTTAAATCAACAAGCCACTTGTTTGCTTCTTTGACATCCTTGGTTAGCTGATGTCTGTCCTTTGTGATAGTCACCTCCAACTGTACACACACGTTTCAGCAGGGAGTGAGAATGGAAATGTGTTGTTATGCTGCCTGTTTGTTTGATAAACAGTGATACTTCCACAGAGTTTTGAAAATCCTGCAACCCATATTCACTGGATAATTAAAAAATGAAATTAATAGAATGTTCTGGTTTCATTTCCAATCTTAAGTAATACCAGAAACTAACAAAGATGTACTTTTGATTTAACTTTCTTGAAGCAGGGATCCTTTAAAAGAAAGGAAACCTGATTAAAGAATAAACAGGTAACAGTGTGTCAAAAAAATCTTCAAGCAGCTTATGTTTGAATTCAAATGAACAACTATTTATCAAGAGATATGCATTTAATATACACATGTAATTACCAATTTTACACATCACATGTTTAAAATACAATTTGCATTTTTCAGATAATCGTAGCAAATTTTTTGTTACAAGTCATTATATTTCCTGTTGCTCGGGTTTCAATTATAAAGGCAATGGAACTGTTTCGTCATCCGGTGGCAATCCTGGTCACAGCTTCAGGAGGCCCAATTTGTGAATTACCAACCAGCTTGACAATGCGAAAACCACAATTTACTAAGCTATTTCAAATGCCTGTAATAGAATTAGATGGAAAAATTAAATCCAGATACTTGGCTACATTAGCAAACCTCAGCTACCCTAATTGTGATATTCAATGTGTTAGCTACACAATACTAAACATTCAAAGCAGAAATTAAGAAGTCTTCCGAAATGAAGAGGCATCACTTGCAATATACATCCTGTCCAATAAGTAATGGAATAATTTTGATTGCACTTTTTTCCTGAAGCCAGACCTTTTTTTCCTCTAAATCTTGCCTTGTTCCATTAACATCTCCTTAATGTCTGTTTCACAAATGTCATACTCCTTCCACTACTGCAAAATGACCCTATTTCAATTGTCTGCTGATCTCACAAAATGCTCTTACCATGTCACACTGCTTCATTATCATAGTCGCGTTGAAGGGATAGAGCTGTTAATCTTACACTGTTATCTTAGTTGAGTGCCACTCTCATTAGCTGCTATTATGTTCCATATTCAGTTCTGCTCAGTTTGAAGGCTGCATTCTCACTGTATTACATCTACTCCACGAATGTAAATCCAAACCATGATTTCTTATCGTCGAGGCATTCACATGATTCTACTGCTTCCTCCTCGCCTCCACCCTATTTTATTTCTAGGTTCTTCATTATTTCATTTTTCTCCTCCTGATTTTCTAAATCCGTTGATTGTTGATTAATGTTAGCTATTCAATTTAGTTTTTATTCTTCATAAATGGCATTGTTACAATTTTCTTACAAATTCTACACTATCTGTGTTGCTCTTGAAGTTCTCATCTAACGCTTCCTTCTCACTGTTTCCTGTTCTAACAGTAATCCATGCTGTGGATTAGGACCACTAAGTTAAAACAGCAATGGTCTTAAAACAATATCTGAGATGTAACAGGTACAGATTTGCTTTAATACAAAATGACTGATAATAGGTATAACGTGTGTAAGTGGAATTTTCAGCCTAAGACGCTCAACATCTAGGCAGCATCTCAATCCAACAGCTCTCCAGACAACATTTCAATTACATTGTTCACTTATAACCATATACAGCACAGAACAGGCCAGTTTGGCCTGACTAGTCCATGCCGGAACAAATCCTCACCCTCCTAGTCCCACTGACCAGCACCTGGTCCATACCCCTCCAATCCTCTCCCCTCCATGTAATTATCCAGTCTTTCCTCTGACCAGCACCTGGTCCATACCCCTCCAGTCCTCTCCCCTCCATGTAATTATCCAGTCTTTCCTCTGACCAGCACCTGGTCCATACCCCTCCAATCCTCTCCCCTCCATGTCTTTCCTTAAATGTAAATAACGTCCTTGCTTCAACCACCTCTGCTGGAAGCTTATTCCACATCCCAACCACCCTCAACAATGCTTCTGAGTAACTCCACAACTATTATCCTGAAGCACATGCTGTCTTTTTCTTTGTGTGTAACTATTTTCTTCATTCTTTAACTTGCATTTCTGCTATAGAATTCTTTCACCACCTACCTCTGCTTGCATCACTTTCATTTATTGTTAACAAGACTTCAATCTGGTTTTGCAAACATTTGGAACTTTTGATGTTTATCTTTCTGCTCTTTCAAAATATCCTCACTGAAACATTCAATTGCAAAGAAAATCAAATGATGTAACATGTTACAATAACCATGGTGAAGTAATATGATGACATGTCACCAATGAACAGTTTGCTTCTGGAGCCATATTTAATGGACCTTCTGGTAAAATGGATTTGCTACAGTATTTCCAAACACATGGCATCATTAGTGTTAGTACAGAATAAACAACCTGTGTTTATATTAACAGTGCCACTGTGTTTGAGTAACAGCATAAAACTCCTTAAGAATATCAACGGGTTTCTTGTGCCAACAACATGTTTAACGTTTAGACATTTCAATACTTTCTTACATGAATTGTTTGAAAGATAAATGTCATCATCAAGAAAACATGTTACACAGTCATAACTTCAATAGCCTTTCAAGTAAATTTAGTTATTTGTGGAAAGAATAAAGATTTTAAATAGAGTCTCCTGCGTTAAGATTGTGTTTTCCTCCCCATTTTCTACTGCAGCTTTTGCAAGTCTGAGCTTGCATTCTTATTTTATGGTAAATGCTCTTCATTATAAAGATCCAGGAGCCGGCCCTTATTCTCCTAACTATCTCTCAGGTTTGGGGCTCCCTTTATTGTTTTCCATTGGCACTTGGTCAGTTGTTCTTAGCATAATTTTGAGTGTTAATTCCTGATACTCATAGCATTTTGCACCAATAATATGCTGGAATTATCTGAATTTATGGTGCCAAAAATGAAAACTGGTTCAGCAGCCACTGTTAAGAATTTATGTCATTATCCATGATGTTGCCATCAATGACATTTCTCAGATTTATTGAAGTGTTGGAGATTTCTTCAGCATTTTTGGAATGTTCTTTACTATTGTCCAGCGGGTCAAGGGCTCCGGACCCATTCTTCCCTGTGATCTTGCAACGCGTGTCAGTTCCTCTGTCACATTTCTGATGGGGGATCCGATCATTGTGCTTCATTAAAATATCTTCACTATTTTTGGCATCCATCGAATTTCTCCTCCTCATATTTCTGCTAACAGTCGCGTACCTTCCGGTTTCTTCAAAACTTAGGGATAAGGTGACAGTTCCACTGCCAAAGCTGACCTTCTGCTTGCTGCACCTTTGCATCTCCATGGTAATTGGTTCATCGTGGACACATCTGCTGCCGACCGAAGATGAAGGTGATGACGCTGTTGAACCAGCTATACTATTGGACCTCTTGCGAGACAAGGTGCTCCGTCGCAAAGTTGCCCTCGCTGCGACTTTAAAAGCATGGGCAGCTGTACTGCATCTCACTTCTTCGATGGTATTCCTTGATGGCTTGAACAAAATAATGTAGCATTTATTAAAATAAATGCATCCAAGCAACCCAAAACTTGATGCAAGTATAGCAATGACCTCCACAGCTGAAACAAATTTCCCATAGGTGCTGACATAAGCAGGAATGAATGAGATCCAGACAATGAAAAATATAAGCATGCTGAATGTAATAAATTTGGCCTCATTGAAGTTCTCTGGGAGTTTGCGAGACTTGAAGGCAAAAAAAAAGCAAATAGCAGCAAGGAGACAGGTGTAACCAATGAGAAAACCGAGCGCCATTAAGGAGCCTTCATCACATGTAATAAAAATGATTTCGTCCTCTAGCTCATGATTTCTGTAACTTGAAGGGGGAGCGGTGTAGAGCCAAATGACACACGTAACAATTTGCACAATAATACAGAGGAAAACCAATAAAAATTGCAAATTGAGGCCCCACCCACTTTCGGTGGAGGCTGGTTGGGATCTTGGCCTCAAAGACTAATAGCACACGATTTGTTTTCACCAGAATACAAGAAATGCACAACACGAAGCTGATTCCAAATGCAGGTTGACGCAATCTACATGTCCAATCCCTAGGTTCGCCAATGAAGATCAATGAGCTGGAGAAACAACAGATTAAGGAGAAGAGCAGAAGATAGGAGAGTTCTCTGTTGGTGGCTTTCACAATCGGAGTATTTCGGAACTTAATGAATACTCCCAAAACAAAGGAAGTGATCAATATTCCTAGCACGGCAAATATTGTCAGGGCAATTCCAAAAGGTTCGGTCCATGATAGGTACTCAATCTCCTTGGCTATGCATGATGTGTGATTCTCATTTGACCAAAAATCATTTGGACACTTTATGCATGCACTTGCGTCTACAGGAGAAAAAGAAACAATTAATGAAGTATAGTTAGGAACTTTTTGGATACAATTACGTTTTCATACCAGTAATTCATAATTCAATTCTAACGGGTATCATGGCAAACTGCCTCATTTCCAGCAAAGTACTTGTGGTCTGAAGTGAAAGATATCATTGCCACCTGATCCTGACTAACAAAAGTACCATCGTTTCATTCCTTGTTAAGTGGAACATACAGTTGACTGATATTTTGTTAAATTCGTAATGAGTAATGTGTGTTTGGTTCACCCCCACTTGCTTCTTTTCTAACAGGGTGAACTGTCCTAAACTTAACTCCTCTAAACTGTCAACTGTTGAATTCACCACCATTCCCATTATTTGCTTCCCACCTCTACCTGCCCTATACTGGAGCTTATCTGGTTTTCTGTAATTGCTGTAATTAGCACTTCACCCCTGCCTGTCTACTCCTCTAATAATCTTATAGTCCTCTATTGTCACTTTTCATCCTTCTTTGTCTTCTTTGGCTTGGCTTCGCGACGAAGATTTATGGAGGGGGTAAAAAGTCCACGTCAGCTCGTTTGTGGCTGACAAGTCCGATGCGGGACAGGCAGACACGATTGCAGCGGTTGCAAGGGAAAATTGGTTGGTTGGGGTTGGGTGTTGGTTTTTCCTCCTTTGCCTTTTGTCAGTGAGGTGGGCTCTGCGGTCTTCTTCAAAGGAGGTTGCTGCCCGCCAAACTGTGAGGCGCCAAGATGCACGGTTTGAGGCATTATCAGCCCACTGGCGGTGGTCAATGTGGCAGGCACCAAGAGATTTCTTTAGGCAGTCCTTGTACCTTTTCTTTGGTGCACCTCAGGTCACGGTGGCCAGTGGAGAGCTCGCCATATAACACGATCTTGGGAAGGTGGGGGGGGAGGAGGTGGGGGAGGGGAGGAGGTGGGGGGGGAGGA
>NC_091475.1:1630000-1634560 GCF_036971445.1 Narcine bancroftii | reverse complement strand
TCTCCCTAGCCAATTACAAACTTAATGCCTTCCGGAAGGAATTGATAAAGCCTGATCTAAATGTTTGGTATTTATGTAAACCTAATAATCCTGTTGCTAAATTTCTCTTTGGTGATGATCTGAGTAAACAGGTAAAGGACCTAAATGAGCAGCAGAACATAACGGCTGGAGTGGTCAGAGGCTTGAGAGTACAGGCAACATAAGTGCCCCTGATCCACAGGGCAACTGCTATGTTTTGTCCTTATGGGGGATTTGAAGAGAGGATATCCCTCTCAGGCTGCACCGCCATGCAGCCATTTTTTAGGCCAAAGCCCTCTGTGGAGACAACGGAAGCAGAATTTTCCCGCCTAAAGCTCTTTTCAGAGGTCGAGCCAGATTGCACAGCCAAGCCCACCAATAAAATGAGCACCACCTATAGACGGCTGAGTGCATTATGATGATAAGATTGTCGGCGGTCGATTAACAATGTCCTTTAGCTAACGGTGTAATCTTACTACTGAAGCTAATGTACGGCATACAGTGTCTGGGTATCAAATTGAGTTTGACCCACAGAAATTCCCTCTGGTTAGGAGAAAGGGCTTATACAATTATATATGCAGCCCACAGCTCATGGAAGCCACACATCAAGAGATTATGGCTTCAGAACGCAAAAACATAATAGACCACCATTGCTGGGAAGAGAATGAGTTTGTCTCAAACATATTCACAAGACCTAAGAGAAGTGGGGGAATGAGAGTGATCTGACCTAAATGTGTGTCTTATATCAGGATTTTAAAATGGACACGATTCACTCTGTTATGCCTTTATTATGCAAGGGCTATTTTATGGCATCTGTCGATTTACAAGATGCCTATCATTCGGTATCTATTCACCTGCTCTCTAGAAAGTATCTGAGAAAATATATTGAATGTATTCGCGATATCAGAGGGGAAGAGAGATTCTTGTTTATATATGACAGGAAACTGCATCAGCGGGAATCCTCTCAGACCTTGGCCAGATGGCAAAAGAGGACCATGAGGTTGGCTGGAGTGGATCCCACCCGGATTGGGGCTCACTCACTCAGAGCTAGTAGAGTGGAAATCCCCATTTGGGATATTTATCTGTTAGGTAGGATGGTCAAATGAAAGAACATTTAACAGGCTTTACAATAAACCCCTGAGGAAGGAGGGGGAAAAAATTCTAAGCAGCTATTTTCCAGGCTGCTGATTGAATTGTGCCTCTTACTGGAGGTCTATTGATCCACCCTATGGTCTTTCAGACCATGCGAAAAAGAGACCACTGAGCTTTTAAATCTCATGTTTGCAAATCAACGGGCATCACGAAAAATAATGGAGCTTTAAACGAGAACTTACCAGTTTGAAGTTTGATGATTATTATTGGAGTAATGGGAGTGGTGAGATAATATGTCCTCCTGTAATTACCCTGAACGTTGCTTTTTTTCCCCCTCCTTTGTTTTATCCCCCTTCTCCCTTACTTCCTTTTTCTTTCCCTTCTTTAGTTCTTACTTATACATTATTTTTACATCTTTATATGTAGTTTGTTGTCATTCTTCGTTCTTGTTACATCTCTTCATCTCTCTTTCTGTCCTGCAGGCATTCTGGAAATTCTCGTGCTTTCTCCGGATCTGAGAACTGTCTATTTTGATCCCCCGGGATAACTATTTTAAGCATAGCAGGATATCTTAACATAAATTTATAGCCTTTTTATCCATAGGATCGATTTTGCAGCGTTAAACTCCTTCCTCTTCTTTAGGAGTTCAAAACTAATGTCTGGGTAAAAAAATATTTTTGACCCTTGTATTCTAATGGTTTTTTGTCTTCTCTAATTTTATTCCTTGCCCTCTCCAATATATTTTCTCTTGTTGTGTATGTCATAAATTCTACTAAAACGGATCTTGGTTTATACTGTGTCTGTGGTTTCGGGGCTAGTGTTCCGTGTGACCTTTCTATTTCCATTCCTTCCTGTATTTCTGGCATTCCTAGGTCCTTTGGGATCCATTCTTTTATAAATTCTTTCATATCTTTGCCTTCTTCATCTTCCTTTAGCCCCACTATATATTGTTTTCCATTATATCCATCTTCTGAGCTAACAACTCTTGTGTTTCTTTAACTTTTTTTTCCACTGTCTTCCAATCTTTTTCTTAGGTCGTTCACTTCCATTTCTACAGCCGTTTCTCATTCTTCCACATTTTCTAATCTTTTCCCTATTTCTGTCATGACCAGCTCTATTCTACTCACTTTTTCTTCTGTACTTTTCATTTTTCTTTTAATTTCACTAAATTCTAATGTCAACCATTCTTTTAATGCTTTCATTTGTTCTTGAAATTTTTAAAAATCTATATACTGTCCATCTATTTTACCTTCTATTCCTCTGTGCAGAGCTTCTTCTTCTGTGTCTGCTCTTGGGTTTGTGTCTTCTACTTCTCTTCCTTGTATCTGTGTCTCTTCTGACTTTCTTGTTGAGCTGCTTGTCTCAATTTGTTGGGTGTTTTTTTGCATAGCTTCTTGTTGTTGCTCCTCTTCTTCTGGGCTAGTTATCTGTTGGGCTTCCTGTGGCTGCTTTTCTTTCTTATAATTCCCTTTCCTGTTGCTTTCCTCTTCTTCCAGCTGAGAGCCTGCTGTCATGCATCTCTCAGCTGGTCGCACTATGTAAGTTCACTCCACAGCTGGGCCCCCTCCCGTTGGTGTTTTCCTTTTCCTTGATGTGCGCATTGCGCACTTCAGTTTGGCTCAATGAGCCATTTTTGCAGTCCTGCGGTCGGGAGGTCGTGACCCTGCAAAGTCTCCACTAACTTCGGGGAGCAGGCTCCTCTATCCATGGCGGGTCCCTGCCTCTTCATGCAGGTAAAGCCTTCTCCCTTCTCTTCTGGCGTCTTTCCTTTTTTTCCCCGTTGTTTATGGTTTTTTTCTTCTTGGGTGCCATTTTCTTTCTTCACACCTTTATCTTTTATTTGTTGTGTTTTATGTTTCTTGAGCTTTCTGTTTTTTCCACTTTATTTCTTCTTTTCTGGAGAGGGCTGGTATTCTCCTACCGGCCACTACTCCATCACGTGACTCCTCTCCCCCCACCCCCCCCCCCCGAACGTTGTTAAAGTAGATTTTAGTGTTGCATTATTGCCTCACAATAAATTGTTCTTTTGACAGAATTACACCAATGGTCGTCTTTTTCGAGATTCAAAGATTGGCTGCACTTGTGCAGATGGGATCTCATATCACCACTCCCATTACTCCAATAATAACCGTCAAACTTCGAACTGGTAAGTTCTTGTTTATTGCTCCATTAAATTTAGCAAACTAATTGGTAAGTTTTAATATACCAATGAGAAAATTGCTTCGTAGAGCATTTTCACTTCAGTGTGGCAACTTCCAGTGGTATCAAAAATCCATCAAAATTAGAGGCAATTATGGACCCAAACATAAAAAGAACATGGAAGGAAGTCACGAGCTTGTTCTTATGAAGCGCTGTGGTAGCAGCAAGCAGACACAAATCACAAAAGACTGTACTACAGGCTTTATTTGGCTAAAAGTCTGTACACCGGTTTCAGCTGTGGTAGCTCCCGAGTGACTGACTCAGGAGGGGCCGGCTCAGGCTGAAATTCGGGCTGGCTGATTGGCAGCCGGTCAGGTGGAGTCAGCCCCCAGGTGGTCCTTCTGCAGGTACAGAGATCGCCCCCTGCAGTCGGCTAGTGGTTGTATCACCACAGTTCTATAGATTCCTTTTTCATTAAAGTGGGATGGTGCGGTTTGCATAGGGGATTGCACAATGCTACTACAGTACCGGCGACCCAGGTTCCAGTCCGGTGCTGTCTGAAGGAGGATGTGTGTTCTCCCTGTGCCTGGGTTTCTTTCCATCCTCCAAAACATATCAGGATTGCAGGTTAATTGTGCAGCTCGGCTTTGGCTGGAAGGGCCTGTTACTGTGTTGTGTGTCTGAATTCACATTTTAAAGTGATTAAACCTTGATGTACAGGCTTTATTTGCTGGTTGTTTTGGTTTATGCCCATGTTTTACAAAAATGCTGGAGGAACTCAGCAGGGCTTGTAGTGTCCATAGGGAGTAAAAAGAGATGTAACTGACTTTTTGGGCCTGAGCCATTTTTCAAAGTATGAGCAAAATGCAGGGAGAATAAAGTGAAGGAACAGATCTGTGCTGGTTTGTAGCTGGATTACTCTACATAGACAACAAAAAGGCTGGGGTCTATGAGGGTACCCGCCGCCACCCTTTTGACTCCCACCAATTGCCCCCTTGGCACCTACCCCTGTGCTTGCAGGAAAGTGCTACGCTTGCACCCACACTTTCACTTTCACCATCGTCTGGGGGCCAAAACAGCCCTTCCAGGAGAAGCAGCCCTTCACTTGTGAATGTGCAGGGCTCATCTACTCCATCCGGAGTCCCTGTTGTGGTCTTCTCTACATCGGAGAGACTGGTCATAGACTGTGAGATTGTTTTGTTCAACACCTTCGCTCTGTTCACCATATGAGCAGGGATCTCCCAATGGCAACTCATTTCAATTCCCTGCCCCATTCGCATGCCAGCATGTTTGTCCATGGCCTCTGCCTGA